>NC_071976.1:4270842-4289896 GCF_026283585.1 Hylaeus volcanicus | reverse complement strand
CCACGTATAGTTCATGTTTATCCTTTCATTTGCCGTTATATGAATGACATGATTCCAATTTTTACTGTATTTTTCGTGAAAAGACTTTATTCAGAAAAAGAATGGTGCCAACCATTTTCTTTCAAATTCTTTTAAATAAAATCCCTTCTTTTTTTAACTGCGCGGACAATTTTAGAAATTCGAAAGAAATGCGAATACTCGGCATGGTAACCCTACATCTCGTTGAAAAGATTTTCTTCGACAGTATCCGAACACCGACAGTGACAGAACACCGAAGCCTATAACGCGTACGTTTCATCGATTATCAAAGTAACGTTTGACTTTTTGCAAGTGTCGAATATCACGTGGTGGTCGCGACTGGGTTCGTGTGTCGCGCGTGTTCCACGCTTGCTCCCGCGCACCAGCACAAGTGCATCCCGTTTCGGTGCAGGCGTCGTCTATTATCCAAATTGTATTATCGTCCGCTGTTTGCACGGTTATATCGTCAGCCGGGTGTATTTGCCATGGAGCGCTTTGCCGCACGTAGCCAGTCAAATGGCTTAATTGCTTTGTCCACGCAATTACGAAATTGCTTACAATTTACAATCAGCCCCGGCTAGCACGGTACTCTTCGCCAGCGCTGAACAACTTTATGAATGGCCACGCTCACGCTGACGATCCTTTTTTCCCTTCAACTTTGCACCTGTGTATAAATCAGCGGACCGGCTACGCGACAAATACAAGTTCATATGAAATGCGGATTCATCGTTCAGAATTTACGTTGGTTAAACATCTCCGAGTGCCCTTTCGCCGGTGTTTGGGCAACGTTCCTGCGCAAATGAGGCGGATGAGCTTTGTCTACGATTAGTTTTATACGCTGCCGTGTCAGTACGCTGGGTAGTTTACCGTGTTACTTCGATATTATTTTGGAACGTGTGTGGAATAACAGCTACAAACTTGTAAACGTGTATTTATGGAATAGTACTTCGATTATTGGAATTAAAAGAGAATATGGAACTTAATGAATTCGAGTAATACTATAATAATTCGATAGTAGTTATCACGCGAAGTATTGCGAGGAATCATTCCACCATTCTCAACCAAGTATTGTAGAAGTAATATCTCATTCCCGTACAAAATTATTTACACAAAGTACACAAAGAAATATCTAGAATAGTATTTGTATTTGTAACGAAGAAAATTCTTCATTAAGTGTATCCCTTAATATTTTTATCTCTGCATTTCTTCATTACGTGTCACAATCTGTCCTGCGAATAATAAATTACAAACCTCTACAAATAACCACCGTTCAAGGCAAGTACATTTATAAATAAACAACAATTGAGAGCCACCGTGATCAATACTTTCTGGGAGTTATTTAAATACAGCCGCTGTAAATGAAACATTAGGATCAAAAATATGTCGCTCGGTTTGTTCAAACGTCACCATTTGATCTTTAATAAAAGCACGTGCTTGTTTGTCCGCAAATGACGCCAGTGCCTCTGTTCGGTGACTTTCCTCTACAAATACACTCCGTTCCCGGCCGCCGGAAATTTTCATAAAATTCCGCGTATTTTTTTTCCAACCCGCGGTTTTAATAAATAGCCGCGCTGCGTTCTGTCGCTCATTTTTCTTCACCCGCGCGCGCGCTCGCGCACGTCCCGCGTCGCTCGTATTTCACAAATATCGAATCGCTTACTGGTCGTAAAGTGTCCCTCACCCCCCACCCACCGGCCAATCCCCGAAATTCCAGACCGTTTAAACCGAGCAACGTCGGGTCGGGCATTTTGTAAAATTTATTTTAGCGTTGCGCGGCTTGACGAGCCGCGTTTAACCCTGTCGTTGTCGCGTACGACGAACGTTTTGACCGTACGACGAGCGGTCACGTATTATTCTAAAGGTTGCTTTACTCGACCGATTGGAGTTTATGGTTCGTCGTCTCTCGGCGATGTTTCGCGTACACGTTGAGAGAGAAAGCCAGTGATGTACGGGAAACGGGAATAAAACATTTTCAATTTATTTGATCCACTGAATTCCTGTCCATTGGACACTTGCGACACCCAGTGAGAGTATCATTGTAGATTAGCGACGTAGGAAGTTTCGAAAACTTCTATAAAATATATATAAAGATAATATTGATTTTTGCTGCACAATTTTTTCAAATCTAGTAAAACGTGTTATAATTTCTAATTTTTTGTTCTTTTTGTTTTTTTAATCAAATATTTGAGGTTACAGCAACCACATTGGGGGTCCCTAGTGACTCAAGAGTAAGTTTATAGTTCATTGTATAGTTGAGTTTGATATTTTAGGTGCTGTAGTAGATTCAAGATTGAGACATTATCCTTTAGGGTATCTTCTAGGGAATCTTTGATATCGTATTGTTGCATTTTCCTGATATGATTTTTAAAGCGTAAGATAATGCGTTCCACTATCGGCTGAGTTCTGCACGATCCACAAGAGAGCTTTTCTTTGCTGAGGAGGCATCGAAGAGTAATCTAGGTGTGGCTTAGTATGAATCTTGAGATTACAATCTGTTCATGTCTTACAAAGACGAAGTTGCAATTTTGTATATACTGAAACCATAGAAAAATGGTTTATCAGATCTTGATGAGCTACATGTTCGCATATTTAAAGTGAGGTGAAACAGTTGTCACGTCGTATATGTGCACAGTAATCAAATTAGTCAAATAAACAATTTTTTGTAAGTATCGAAATTGCTTAAGGGACGAGACTAAACAAAATATAAAAAACACAAAATTAAGGCCACATTTGAATATGTACATCGAGAGTAAATGATCATGTCCACCGAACTATTAATTTTTTCTTCCTGGAGAAGCTTTATAAGTTAAAATGCGGAGTTTTCCGGTAGACCTAACATTTGTCGAATTGCACGCTTTCATAGCGATTCAGTTAACGATTGACTTTTAATTCCGCTCGACCGACTTGCCAAACTGTGTCCTCGCCTTTTTGTCCCAGCGAACTGCAAATAGCACGGTTCGTTTCACAAAAGTAGCACTTGGTGAAAAATCATTTATGCCCGAAATTAGCGGTCCCATAATAGACCCATTTATCCTCGTTATAGAGAAACTCTCATTAAGACGTGGTTCTAGTCTCTGGTCAAATAATAATACCACGTTCTTGACACGTGTTTCTGGTCATTATTCCGTAGCACAGCTTCCAGATTCTAGGTAGGAATACCAATAATTTGTACCGTCCATAATTTTCGAGTTTTTCATACACAGCGCATCACGGAAAACGATGAGGTCCAGCAGCGATCGATTTTTCGCGGCCGATAATAACTATTTCATATAATTGCACAGGACAGAATAATTTAATAATGCCGCCGGCCAAGCGACCGAGTCGAATTTAACAGGCGACCAGGCCGACGGTGACGTACTTGCTATTTTTGATGCGAAGTCCGGTCGGCAGGCTGGCCAATAATGGAATTAGAACGGATGATCCGGAAACGGCTGCAATGTTTTTTCGTAAAATCCAATAAAGCGTCTATTGATCTGACACGAGGGGAAAAAAAATGTCGGACTGTCTGGTTTTCAAGAGCCTTCTTCCATCAAACACGCTTCCTGTGTCCTTCCCTGTTCCACTCCCTTTTTCAAAAGTGCGTCGCGTTAAAAATTTTCGTTGTTTGTCCAACAACACGGGGCAAGTTCTAAAAATATCGGATCTCAAAATGTCAAGTGGAAATTTTTGACTTCCGTGTATTCCAGCGTTTCGACGAAAAATGTTTCTCTTGAAAAGTTTTGTTTCGTACCTTTATCAGAACAAAAAACTCTGAGACTATCGAGGCTGCGACCGTCCCTCGTATTGAATTTGCAAATTATTTCCTACCCTTGATGTTGTAAATTCCGCAATTTGGACCACTCTTCCGAGTCATTGGATGAAAAATTGGACACATTTTGGAGTAACGTCTTGGATATCGACGAAAGCCTATCTTGTAGGTTTTGACAATTTTGAAACGTCACAGGATTTTTAGAAATTTTGGAAATTGTTGATTTTATAGCTGTTTGAAGTTAAGTTCTACCTTATTTCACAGAAGAAAACTTATACAAAATAATCCAGCTACTTAGAGATACACAAACGTGGACCAACATCTAACAGTATGAATAACCACATAAAAGACAGTTGCAAATAACCAAAGGTTGACGGGACGTTAAATATGCGAGGAAACAAAAATTAAACCCTTCCTAATCAGCGATCGGTAGAATCACTTTTCTCCTAGGGACAAACAGAAGGAGTTCACTAGATCGTGGGAGGCGTCAATTTATTATAAAGAACCGAACCGTGTGTGATCGTTGATTCATCGTGTTTCAGAGAGTTCGCTCGTTCGCCGTAGGACTGAACGTAAACGTAGGAACCAGTCCATTACGTGTCGACTCGTAAAGCATACGGCAGCAAATGGAACAAAATAAAACGTAATCAACGGAAAAGGAGAGCATCCTCGTCCTCTTCCCCCCAAACCCATCCGTGAAACGAGACGCAATAGCACGCAAAGGATCGTGGAAAGCATCGTCTCAGCACGAATGATATTCGGAAGACAGCTCAGACGCGCGGTGGTGTGCGTTGTCTAGAATCGGAACGTTATGGGCCGACATCGTGGAATTCCTAAACGCAGCCCAATAAAAACTTTTCCAATTGACTTCCCTCGGCTTAATTCACTGGAGCCCAACCGTAAGTAGCGAGGCGGGTTATACGACGGGTTTGTGGATGTTAGGTTAGTCGATGACGACACGGAGGATCGCGAGATTGGAGGGGAAGAGATAGGGGTGAAAGTACAAAGGGTGGTTTCACTGGCGACCACCGCTGCCCTAGAAGAGATGATCAAACAAGACTTCTTCGCTGGTCTCGGTAACCCTGCTAGGCGTTCGATCGCAGATTTCGATTTAACTACTACAAGTGAGTTGAGACTACCATCTGGTCTTACACAACAAAAAGCAATTCTAAAGCTCGTTTAAAAAAACCTTTTATACAGCAGCGTGTAATTTACGTAAACGTATAAATAAATCTTCATATAAGTGAAATCATTGAGTTCAATCACTCGAAATTATTAATGCAATTTCATCGTATGCACGATATGAATTTCGTAACGAGTACCAAGAACAGTTTTCCCTAGCTCGATGGATTCCACACGCGATACTCAGAGTTCATAGCAATTACAGTGTGTTGCTCTCAGAAACTGTCGCATCGCCCTCGGGTAAAAGCAGGTCCGCTGGCGACCGACAAAGTAAACGAATCACTCGATTGGGAAACAGCATCTGTTTCTGTTTTGTAAATGGCAAAGTTATCGAAATCGTACCGCTCTTCAAATAATAGACCGCGAACAAACGCTTCCTCTCGCAATGATATCACGCGACTAAGATGGGACGATCAATTAAAACGCGTTACGTGCAGCCACCTCCTTTCCTGGGGAAAGGACCCCACGAAAGTATCAAAAGATTTCAAACGGAAGCCATTAATGTTCGGGCTTTGGGATTCATACGATGTTGCGTTTACTTAACGATACATTCTTTTTAATGGAAGAATAACAAAAGTAACACGTATACTATCCACTCATATAAGTAATACAGCATACATAAACAAAGCACTTTTAAAGTCTTCAACGAAGATTTGAACAACGTTTTGCATTCTTGCTAGGCATGACAATCCATCAGGCACGTACGTTTTCTTCAATAAAGAATTGAAATTAAGGGAGTATAAGACAATAGGTCCAACGACCACTTCTTCGTAACTATCGTTAAAAGTGTCAGACAAATTTACAGTCGAACATCGTTATAACGAGCACCTGGATTCTGTCAAAATTTCATTTTTGTAATCATTATTTGCTGTATTAACGACGAATCGGATATACGTTTTTCTTTTTCACTTTTAACGAGCCGGTGAAAAGATAAAGATATCGAACGAAATAAATATTAGAAAGTAAAATTAGTATATTCTTGTATCGATACATTATTTACGGTAATAACTTACTACGAAAGACCACGCACACTTACAAAACAAAATTTGTTTTGTTTGTACTTTTTGAATCATATATTAACCGAAGACAATTTATTTTTTCTATACTACATCTTATTCTATTGCGATATTTTTCAAATAGAGCAGTTTTGAAAATTGGTGTGTTTTATTTTCTTCAAATTCACTACAGTACACGTTGACATTAGCAAATTAATAAATAAAAATGATTGAATATAGTATATTATTTATACACGTTTAAGGTGGCCTCCCTATAGCTCGGGCACCTCAGGACCCCTGAGCCCGTTCTGCAACTACAATCAAACAAGCTACAACCCCCGAGGGTTCTGGCTACCCCTTCAGACACGGGTTATCTTTAAATCTGTTATGCTACCAATTCGCAACAAGGCGAACAGGGAAGAAGAACGCCAAAGAACAGAAAGTTTTCGTGCGACGCGATTTATCCAAAGCCCGAAAAAGAGGAGTCGCTCGTTGGATAGCGACGAGGGTTGGATGCAGAGAAGGCGGAACGCGTGGTATGAAGAGGAACTGTCTGGTAGAGAAGACAGCGACCGGATATCGGCGTAGTTCCGTAAAGTTTCGATAAGTCGGTCTCGAAGCGTTTACTTCCTGGTGAGCATGACTGTCTCGGATAGGATAGAAGACTGGAGGAAGTCTAGACTTTGAAAGATCAAAAGCCATCGGCGGCCTGGAAGTAATGCGGTCCTGGTGTCTGGCTTCGCAGACGGCGAGCTTCCAGAGAACCCTCCTTGCCTCTTCTTCGTTCCACCACGCTCTCCTTTCTCCCGGTCCTTCCTCTTTTTCTCCACTTGTTCCTGCCTTAGTTCCTATTTCAATCTTCCTGTCCCCTTTGTCGAAGCTGTTTGCTTCTCTCTCGCGCCATTGCAGGCTGCCTTTATAGGTTATGCAATCGTCTTTAAACGCTTTAGAATACCACGGACTTCGATATTGGGCCTGGGATCATCCTAGAAATTGCTTTATTTGCAATAACGATATTTGAAGTAAACTTTTATGTCTGAAACTGATAGGCAACGATCAGTTAATATTTCCAAAAATGAAACTGAGGTAGTATATTTCATCATTGCACATGTTCCTTTAAAATCAAAAGCCTGAATGGCGCGAACTAAGAAGCAACACCAAGATTGGGCGAATCCAATAACAAAAACCGTATATCTCACCTTTCCAAGCCACATTCGCGATCCCCTCTGCGATCCAATAATCTTGTCCGGTTCACAAGAGAAATTCTCGGAAGACGATATTCGAGTACAAATATGATGAGATTAAAGAAGAATCTTAACCACCGAGCTTTATCGTGCTTCATCGCTCTCGTTACTCGCACAGCTTCCTTTTCTCCCTCCAGAGGCAGAAAATTTGATGCGATTACAAGTCGGAACGTAAGAAACGGAGGAGCTAATTGCTTCTCTATCTCAGCAAAGGCACTTCTCTTTCTTCTACCCCGGTGCGAAGAGGAAGCTGAGCGGTCGACCTGGATCCACGGCATGCTCAAATTAGAATTCTATTAACCTACTTTCCGATATCGTGCGTCAAACTGCAAAAAGACAATCTTCTTTCATGAATCTTTGTTGTTGACAGTAACAACCCCTGATATCGCTTTTACGGCAATAACGGCGGAAACGTTCGCTTATTCATTCCATCGTCTTATATTCAAATAAATTCGCTTCGTTTGCGAAGGAAACCTACAATCAAACCTACACTTTATTGATTCGTTAACATCAGGTTTGTTTCAAAGCAAATACTCAATTTTATACTAATTGTGTACAAATTTAATTATATACTCGACTATCACAGATTTTCATGATTGTTATCAAACATAGTAAACATTGTTATCTACACCAAGAAAATTTATTAAGACATGTTTGCTACAAATAAATAGCACGTAGTACTACGTACTCTGAACGTGACTTAATGAAATTTGTTGACATTTATGCACCTCTTTCAATTCTTTTAAATTAAATTTGAATGAAAATTTTAATCGATTTCAAGATGAAAAATGTTAATCGTTTAAATAAATAAATGAAAAATGTATTTTGGTGCAGCTTCTGGTACCCAGCAATAATCAAGTATGACAAAATGGGTATAGCAATAGTTATGATGGCGATGACAATGGAATTTGCAAAACGCGTTTAGATTTCGTGTACACGAACCATATGACATTAATGATGCTGCGTTTACGAATCACAGGGGCGCCATCGTGATATTTTGTCTGCGATTAATGGTAAATTTACTGTTTCCATTGTTGTTATTATTATTATTATTATTATTATTATTATTATTATTATTATTGCAGTGTCCATTTAATTTCGTTACTTCTATTTCGCAGTGACGATTAAATAAGCATCGAATGGCCGCCTGCCAATCTACCGCGAACTGTATTGCAATGCACTTTGCTGATTACTCGCTCCGATACGCGCATAAATGTCAAAATAAAATTCACCGTCATCGAATCTCCCCGATAATTCTATAAAACACCGAAGTACGATCATCGATCGTTACACGACTGTAAAAGAATCACGAAGCTATTCAACGAGTGATTTTAATTCTCGAAAAGTACTGCCTTTTCGATGTACAGTGAAACCACGATTATCCGAATTAATTAAGGGACATGCTTATTCGGATAATAGAATACATGTTGTAGTTTCTCGATATGTACTCGGACTGTACGAATACCATCTTTATTGTCGCATTGATAGCTTTTATTTCTTCCTTCACTCGAGACAGAAATTACAAATACCCGAATGTGACAAAGGAAAACAAGAAATGGTTGTTGAATATTGTCTAAGGGTAGTACAGGTGTTCGAATTTAAGCACTTCGAATCTCAATACTGAATTGAAGACATCTGGCTAATGATGTCAATCTATTGACGTGTCCGGCGTTCCTCGGATGATCGGACGTATACAGCCTTCGAGGTGCAAGATCGTCGCTTTGGCCCCTATCTTCATGAATGCATTCTGTGTCGGACAGCTTTACTCGCAGTTGCCCTACCTGTATGCTCAACACCCTGGTAAAGTGGAATGTTACACCACAGTTAAGGGGAATGTCGATAGTGTCTAGCAATTTTTGTTTAGCCACAACCTTGACAAAGGTCGACTGAAAAACGTTTGACCTTGCACGACTCATGACCCCCTCCAAGACGAATTCTCTTTTCCTGAAACTGCACCCGACCAGACGGCGAATGAACGACGCAAAGACTGGTTCTGCTGCTCGATAAAAGGACGCTTTCAATATCCAGAAAAAGGAATTACAAAAATGCGGATATTAGTTCGGTACATGTCGATCGTAATCGTGTGCGAGGAATCGTCGATCCACGAGGATATGGAAACGAGGGGGTTCGGTGGTAGAGAGAGAGAGCTGCTAGGGTGGCATAGGTGAGGTCTCAGCTCCGCCTTTGAGATCGTGCCATATAGCATTCCGCATGAAAATAAACCAAATAAATCGCATGTTTCAGACGTTCGCGTAATAGGAAAGCGAAATAGGATGTCGATAGATCGAGTTGTTTTTAGTTGTTCTGCCCTCGTCCCTCACACCCTCCGACCAACCCTCTTTCTGTCGACGGTCTGTAACCGTTTTTTTCTTCCTCCTTTCATCTCGGCAGAATGTTTCACGCGTTACGGGTCCCTGGCGTCGTCATCGCCTTGCAAACCTGCACATTTTTGTGTTACGCTCGCGAGAAGAACGAAACTACGGGTCTCTGATGTGAGCGCGTCTCGTTCGACTGGCTGTCGAAAGGAAAAACCAGGTGTTCACCTTGCCAGGAAGAAATATCCAATCTTCCGCTGTCGGTCAAAGCGCGCCGCAAAAAGGGCTGAAGAATGAAACGAGGCGTAACTGCGTTGATGCACGCTGCCAACTTTCGCGTTGCCGAACGGAAACGTCTTAACGTCAATATCAGATCGACGGAGAAGGAATTCTAATTCGACCTCTCGATTGAAAACCCAGTTCTTTTGAACCACTGAACGTTTCGTGAATAGTTACCACGGAATTACCTTCAAAGTTTAAGAGTTTATCCTCTGATCTTGGTGTTTTAAGTTTCGTCGGTAATTGAAAAGCAAAGAATAAAAGTCAAAGAATAAGAGTACAACGCTAGAGAGTGAAATTAAATGGAGCTTTAAGTGTACGGACTCGATGAATCGAATTACGAAGAAACGGATGTAAACATGGTTCAGCAGTCCTAAGACTTTGAAGGAATACTCTCATCAGAACTATGAAAAAAAAGTGATATGTACGATTCTTCTAAGAGAAAAGGCGTGGCTAACCTTTGGGGCGCCCGACCATCACTTCGACTCCATGAACCCCTTCGTTTCACTCCGCCCTGTTGCATAAGTTAAGTCCGCTAAAACATTAACGGAGAGCATTTCTCTCACAAAACACCGTCCCAATGTATTCTCCCCTTCCGCCGTCCGGTATCTCGCGAGATTATGGCTGCCGGGAATCGCAATAAAATTGCATACCATACTCGCGAGGCTCTAAGAGATCGCTCATGTGTCACTCGCGGACGTGTACCTTGATACCAGCAGATGCTTTTCGGTAAGATTTACAGCCAACGGTACGTGAAGCGCAGGTACCACGGTACCAAGCCGGAAAAGGCTTTGCCGGATACGGGCTCGCGTTGGAGTCTGACTGCTCTCGGGGCCAGGGAGGGCAAAGAGGTAACGATAAAACCAGCACCAGAGGCGTATTGGGCGGGATGTTTTTAAAACTTACTCCTCCAAGCTCGCCGGCACACCCACACCATTAAGAAGGAGGTTCTGAACCTTTCCGTCGGTTCGTCTTCTTCTCGTCGTTTTTTTTTTCTTTCTCTTTTTCTCTCTGCTCTTCTCCGCGTGTTTCCTCGCAAGAAGGCCCGCGAAAGTCTACCGCGGCGCTACGTCTCTCGGCCTTACCCTGGGAAGAATACACGTTACGCTCGAACAACTAGCTTTTCCTTTACTTCTGCCGCTCCACCTCTTCGTCCGACTTGTCCTCCTCACTCTTTTCTCCCGCGTTTTCGAGGCTTGCTTTTAATGGACCGCTAGAGGTACACCGTTTCCAGACGAACACCCCTCCCTCTAACATTCTCCCCACCGTCGCGTTGTCTTCGAGATTTTGGTTCAAGAGGGTGGTGTTCGGATTTAAATATCTGAGAACGGCGAAGAGGGCCTCTTCCGCCGCGTTTAGTCGAACCTGTTCCTTTCTTTCCCTCTTCCAGAGCGGCCATGTGGATCGCGGCGAGCAGAGGGGGCGTCGATCTCCCATCGGACGGGCTTCGAACCATCACGGTCTTACCGTTAAAAGCCTTGCTCCTTCGCTCCTCTTTTCCAACCGATTTCTTCTCGTCTCTCGTACCCCTCATTTCTGCTGGAACACCTCGCGCCGTTTACTCGACCGCCTTTTCCCCTGTGTGCACGCCGCCGACTCGTCACGGACACCGTGGAAAATTTGAAGACACCGTGGGGAGGTTCGTCGTGGATCAGGGTGTAATTGGTTATCGGTGATTCGATCGATTCGGGTTGTTTGGCAATTTGTGCTCGAAGGAATGGGCCCCGTTAACAGAAACAAATACGTTACCCATTTTACGACAAATTACGAAGGTACGTTTGATAGGGAAAAAAACGGGGGACGAGGCTCGTTTAACGAAACGAAATTACAAAATGGCACTTCATTTGATTAAAAATAATGAAAATATTATTCCCCCCGGGAATAACTCAGTTACCTGAGTTAGAAACAAAGGAAAATTGTGAATTTTTAATTACAGAAAATATCGAAACAAAACAATGAAATAACAATCGAAATAAAAGTACAATGTATTATTTTTAGCGATGAAGTCTACGGAATACTGGAAGCTCTCAATCTCATATCTACAACCGACTCTTTGAATGTAATAAAAGCCATAACGAACTTAAATGAAAGGCATAACTATGAAATTATCCAAAATATCCAGGAAACGTACACCAAAATTACAAATAAAAACAGGAACATAACTATGACCTGAGTACCTTCACACCAATGCGTAACTGGCAACGAAAAAATCAGCCAATGGAACAGAAACGAGACTCGCTCTAATACGCACATTGAAAATAAATTTTCTGTCAACGGTAAAAAATGAATAAGGAGATCTCGAAGTACGTATTCCTCTAAACAAATAAAAATCTGGGATAACAAACGCTTCAATGTGAAATAGCGATCGAGAATTTGACTGACTACGATCACTGTTAGGCGATATAAAATTCAAATTTGCGATGCACCAGATATTCGCACGAGAAATTCCCATAGAATTCCAGCGGCGAAAATATCCAAAAGGAATCTGAGTTATTCCCGGGGGGAATAATATTTTCATTATTTTTAATCAAATGAAGTGCCATTTTGTAATTTCGTTTCGTTAAACGAGCCTCGTCCCCCGTTTTTTTCCCTATCAAACGTACGTTTTAATAAAACGTTTATTAAATCGGTTTTCCATCGGGGGGAGTGCAAATGCGATTCGTTAATACCGATGCGCGGCCTGGATAACAACCGTCGAAACATGGAAAATATTTAACACCCCGTTGAAACCGTACGAGCACGCGATCATTGAAATAAACATTATATAAATTGTGTATCCGGCGTCGTTGTGGCGGATTCAGGAAATTTCAAATACCGAAACTTGAAATTTATAATTTCGTGCGTCAGCGTGCCTCCATGGCTTGAAACTGACAACGCGAGGTATAAAAATGAAACAAACGTACCAGTAAATAATTCTCAGTTATTAAATCAAAAATATTTAGCTTAATTAAGTGAAATTTTAAGCTTGTACGAATTTAACGAGACTAACTATACTTTGCCAATATCAACTCTATCTAAATGTTCCAGTTTCGCGCGAGTATAAATGCAAAAACGGGTTGGTACGTAGGTTGGTACCGGCCAGTTTGTATGTAAAGGATCTGTCGTTTTAATATAATTTATCCCGGTTAATTTTATACCCGCCTGGATGTATCATTATCCCAGTGAGACATATTTTAATTACGAACGTGCTAATTTGTACGTTAATTTATTAGTGTTTGCGCAACGTGTTGACGCTTTTCTTCGCATTATGACATAAACGTAAATAATAATTATTCCGAAGGAAAAAAGTAGGTAGAGATGTATATCCTTTCAAACGTTTGTTAACATTTTCTGTGAATTCAATTTCATTAATCCGTCAACTAGATGTTATTTATGCTTGTAATATACATTGCTTAACTGTATGCAGAGTGAAACTAAAGGGGACTAGGGTACTAGCGTACTAGTTGTGCGTAAAAGAAGACAGTATCCGTTACATAATATTTTCCAGAAAAATTCGTTTTTATAAATTATGTAAATATTAACGTTAATACATTTTTATTGCAAAATGTTAGTCATTTGTATTCGTCAAAGATTATTTCTTTCGCTAAATTTGAAATAACTATTATTTCAAATGAAGTGGTATTACTTTTCTTTTCAAATAACTATATTGAAAATAACGATACGAAATATATTGTTTCAAATAGTTATTTCTTATTTTCTTAAAATTGGCCCAGATCTGGTACCGATAACATTGATTCAACATCCGAACAGCTGTTTGAGCAGAATCGATAGAGCGCACGAGAAAATTGTTTATTGGTCGTCAACGAGATTCGTTCATTAGAATATTGCTAGTTGCGTTGTTATCACGCGCGTGGTATGTTGTATTGTAAAACAATACAACAACGTTTGTATTGTTGTATGTTAAACTTCCGCGCTAAATATAAATCTATATTACCTATCTATAATCTATATAAATCCATTAGTACGTCGCATTCGAAGATTCTTCTTCCTGAATTGAAAGTAGATTTCCAGCGAAATGATTCCTAATTAATTTCTCACACCCAGCGAAACTCCCGCTCCTTCGAAACCAATCGACGCCACTTTCCCGAACGAATCCCGTTAGCGATCCTATTAAAAGCGACGACGCTCGATTCCGCGATCTCTCCGTCGTTTCTCGAATTATATACATAGTCATTAATGGGACCGAGGACAGGATGATATTAGAGACTCCCGCGTTGGCGTAGCAATAATACCAATCTCTGCAGAGCACGGGTTGCTCTCATTTTTTGGCGGGGTCGTCTTTAATTAAGATCTTCCGTCGAAATTTCCCAGGCGTATTCGGTTTCTGGGGCTCGTCGAAAGCGGCGGCCGCAATTCTCGATAAACCGCGCTGAAAGGAAACTCGTTAAAACCAATCTAACGGCGATCGAATCGATCGTTTTGCACCGTCCGATTGGGCGGTTGGGAAGGCCGCGAAAGAAAAAGACCGGCAGCGGGGTTGAGGCAGAGGGTGCAATAGAAAAGATGCGGTGATAGAAAACAGACGCTTGTCAATGAAACAGAAAGAAACACTCGGGGTAAGGAACACACCTCATGGCAGCTGAATTAAAATGTTTCGAAAGAAACACTTTGAAAAAACTAAAAAAAGAATATCAATTTCCCCGCATCATCGTTTGTTTATATTTTACTTATTGCTAAATGTTCATCAACGTCAAAAAGGAAACAATTACTTGAATAAATAAGTAAATAACTAACTAAGTGACCCAAATGAAATCATGCAACGAAGAGAAAAAAAGTAATTAAATTAAAAACATAAATCTCCCTATTCTGAAAGACAGTAAACAAGTTTGCCAATTTATAGATGTAAGCAGCAATGCGCTGAAGCTGGAGCTTTGGAACAGTAAGGGAAAGAGATAAACAAAGAGAAATAGTCTCGCGGTACATCTACGAGGCCAAAACAATCTATACACAAATATATTTCTCAATGGACGTGATATTTCCCACCTAGAATACCCGCTCGTTCCAGTGTGCACTGCGCGCCTTCGGGATCGTTCCCTCCTCGATGCCCTGATCGCGTTAACGGTTAATCATCGAGCGTAGGCGACTCGGCGATCTAATTAAAAAGTTTTCGACGTCGCGCCAGACGTTGTCCGTCGCGATTCGTAATTTCTGCCTCGAGATGACGAGATCGGGGCCAGAGAGGGACGGCTGAAGATCGTTTCGACATCAATAAGAAATGGGCCGATGGAAGGAAACGGAAACGGAAAAAGATTAACGCGAAGAATTAAAAGAGAGAAAAGAGAAACGGCACAAGGAAGAGCAAGATCGAGATCAGACGGCGGGAAACTGAGGACGACGCGGAAAGTTGGCCGGAAATCGGGAGAAAGATAGGCTGACTGGATCGTACGGCAGATATCAGACGTAGAAAGTGAACGTGGCTGGCAGGACGCGAAGGGTAGATAATTAGACAAGAAACACAGACCTGATGTTCCTTTCCCCTCCCCTCTCTCTCTCTCTCACACACACACACACTCTTTTTCTTTCTCTATGTTTCTCTGTTTCTCCGGAGCGAGAGAGTTTCTTCAAGCCATCCGACTTTCTCTCTTCGCTGGAGCCCGTATCCTCCTTAATTAAATATAAGCGCCGGCTTACCTCTGCTCCTCAAACCTTGCCGTCTGAGCTAGTCGTCCCACCCCCACAGGCCCGCTCCCTTAAACCCCTACCCCCTAACCAACCCAGCTCGCGGTACACGGTGCGCCGCGCCGTGCTTGCTTGTACAAATTCAGCCCGGCGCGACGAGCGTGCACGAACACGCTCGCGTACACCTCTGCAAACGCGTTTCAACGTGTACAGAGGTAAGGCACGGAGACGATGAACGCGCACATGCATACATACATGGGTCGCGCGCGCTTCCATCGGCGCGCAATTACGAGAGGGGTTGAGCACGCTCGTGGAGGTCACACGCGGGACACAGAGCAACCCTCTCGCATCGCTAGGTATCGCGCGAGACTGACGCAACGGCGGGTGATACCAGGCGAGGGACAAGGAAGGGTTATAATCGTTTTAAACGATCGCGCCAGGCCCGATTAAGGATCGTCGATCCTCTTAGCGGTGCCGTCGATGGAACTACCCGCGGGCTTACCGTGTTAAGTGACATTCCTGGCTCGATGCTATTAGTTTGTTTTATTATGCGATATTTAGACAGGAAGGGTGTAAGTGCTGGGGTGGATATAAAGGGTAAGTAGGAAATCTCTTTATCCCGTAATAATAGTAATAGTAACATAGTTACACATTTATTATCATATTTTTCGTATTGCAACGAGAGCCCCTACTAACGAAAAGAAATAAAATTCCGAAGCTGGACAACGGAAATTTGTATCGTTAAGGCGAAGATAAAAATGACAAGATATACTTTGAAATATCAATATCAATGCCCGATATCTAGTGTATAAGATAAAAAGGTTTTCGTAATCTTTTCGTAACCAGTAATAGAATTTGACGTGACGTAAATGCACGCCAGCAGTCGTGAATGTATCAAAATCAAATTTAATGGATCTTATGAATACTTCTATATGATTTTAGATACCCCATTGTATGTATCAATGAATAAACTATTGTATAATGAGAGAATCCAGCAGCAAGCGTATTTAATACGACTGAATATTAATGGCTACTTCATTAGTCGCCAAGGAAAGCAACACACATTTTATCATTTAAGTGTACAACGAAAAAGTTTTGGGATATTGCGTTAAGGTAAAGTTTCACGAATTCCTTGAATTCGCTATATTGCGTTCACGTACACGCAAGTTTCAGCGCCCGAAGTTACAATTACTGACTTTGCTTAGTGAGAAAATAAGGTTAGAATTAAGCACTGCGATCTTGTTCCAGTTTCCTAGAGAACTACATACGCCGGCTCTCGTTCCATTAAAAACTTTAAGTTACCCGTGACTTTTATTAATCATTGAGAATAGAAACTTTCTACAATATCGTACAAAATACTATAGAATTATCAAGCTGCACTTCATCCACCAAGATACAGAGAATCCTAACCGTTATTCGGTATAATGTCAGGATTTAACTATTCCCTTCCAGAGTACTTCGACTATGATTCGAAAATGCGTCTGACTTATTCATTGATTTCGTCGTCGATTCGGTGGTAACAACTATTTTAAACTTACGAGGTCCAAGTTTATGTTCACGACCGGTACGCAAACCACCACCGTGTTTCATGCTACTATTAAAAGCATTCTCGCTATAAAAATCACTATTGGCAGATTCAGAATTGAAAGTACCAGAAACGTTACCATTTCCGTGGCTATTCTGATCGAATGTCGTGTCGAATCCGTTTTGTGTCTTAAAATATAAATCGTTACTATCGTCAGCGTTACGATTAAGACTGATGGCATTACTTATGAATCTATCATTATGAGGCAAGCGCATCTGCGTCGACGTTCCATTACGAATTCGATCGTTGTAAACTTGATGGGAACGATTTAGTTGTCCCAATCCTGCGAGCGCGTTCCTAGTCTCCTGCTGTTCATGTTCCTCGAATTGTTGATTCACGTTTCCTGAAAATTAAGGCAAGTACAATTACCACCATATACAGTTTAGCTTTTTTTTTTAACGCGTATCTGTTTAAGTGGGTAGTATTATTGTGGTCCTTCTCGAGGCAATTTTTATAACGTTTTTGCAGCCAGTGTACTTGACATCCATTTTTGAAATGGTTCCACCCATGTACTTAATAATACTTAACGATATCAATCTATTTACATTTTATAATATTAAAATAACATTAAACATTTTGAACGATACTTAAAGAAAAATAAACCTATCGAAACATAAATGATGTAATTGATATTAATAGATTCTCAACTTTCGTTAGATATTTATTTCTACATAAGGAAGTGTCCATATACTTTTAAACGGGGGTATATATTGCTATCTGTTCTTTTACAAACTAACCTGTACGCATCAACGGTTCAAGAAAGCTCTCGATGGATCGCTTGTTGCTGCTCAAAGAATCGAAGACCCTACGCATCATTCGCTGATAAGCAGTCCTGTTATGATACTGGCCCATCCCAGCGTAATTTGAAGGATTTGATGAAACCAAACTCGTTGAGTTGACGTTGTTGGATCCATCAGCAGGCACTACGTGCACCAAATGCTTTTGGCCCAGTTGATCAGTTCCAAGGATCAGTTTGGGTATCAACTGTCTCAACCTGTTCCTCGTATTGTCGATAGGAGCAGCAGTAGTCACAGTATCGTTCGCGATCAGTTTGTCAGCAGGTTTTACGCGAGGCTGTTGCTCCTTGGTACTCTTCTCGGTTGTCTTCTCGGTTGTGTCCTTTACGAATGGCACTGTTGCGCCAACACTCCGTCCACTATCACCCTCGAAAAGTTGTCGAGCAGTGGTTGCGTTGCTCTGTTCTTCGGGCACGCGTTGTTCGCCCGAGTCCCTCTCGAGGAATCTCCAGGAATTATTGGACTTTCGCTGCTTCACTGAGAAACTGTTCTCGGGATTCGTGTAAACGTTTCCGGCAGCGCTGTAGCCGTGTTTGTCTTTGTAGTAGGCGATCTCGTCGGCCTGAGTGCTCACGTAGACGTAGGATCGCGGCCAGAGATTGCTCATGTGGTAACTGCCGTCTATCTGAGGGACTATCGTCAACTGAAGATCGTGTCGCGCTGGACCGTGGGACGGGAGCCTCTTGATCCTTCGAAGGATCCACTTGACGGTGGGATGCGTGTGCTCGATGCACGGCTCGCAGTCGTTGCATCCCTCTTGGCAAAGGAGCCAGTGCCCGTTTGGGAGGTAATAAACGTCACCGCGCGACAGAACGACGCTGGCAGCGTCGCTCGAGACGATCGGAAATGGGCCGCCGTAAAGAGGCGCGTCCAAGAGTCGTTTGTACAGGTCATTGTTGCCTGGTGGTGGCGGCGAGATCGTCTTGAACACGAATTCACGGAGAATGTACTCCCAGTAAGGTGGAACGTTGGCTGATTGGTGCACTGAGGCCGCTGGCACGTGACGTTTCTGTTGTCGCGTGTGGTTCGTAGAGCTGTATGCGGTGCCCGTGGAGACCAGCGACAACTGCGAAAAGAATTTCGATAGAAAGGAAGTTGACGAATAAAAGCTTCCTTTTAGTGATTCGAGCCACTGAAGTAATTGCGGATCAAAGGGACGCTGGAAGCACGCGATTGCTATCTCACGTTTTACAACGCGCTATACTATTTTATTATTTCTAGACCTCGGATCTTTATGCAAAATAAAATCTTGGCGAATCTGCCTACGAAAAT
>NC_071976.1:4264906-4270832 GCF_026283585.1 Hylaeus volcanicus | reverse complement strand
TTATCAATCTTTTTTATATTCTTGCATATTGTTTGCATTTTGTAATTCCTTGCACATTCAAATTTCTTATAAATGCGTAAAGATCCGCAGTCTAATCATTTCATTAGATGGAAATCGCCGAGAATAGATAGAGAGATATAGAGAACAGCCACGAAAATGTTGAGTTTGGTAGAAATGAAATAAAAATTGAACAGAAAACATTCAGGGTGTCGGTAAAATTTTATCGAATTCCATTCATTTGGGAACGTTTAAATCGCGAGCTAACAAAGATTAAGAACCACTAGTTTAGAGTAGCGTTTCCGTGTATGAATGAGAATTCGGTGACGCAGAGTGCAGATAATACAGGATTCAAATGGCGTGGGATTCGTGTGACACAGGATTCTGTTGTCACAGAGTTTAGGTAATGTAGGATTCGAGTAACACAGAATTTAGATAATGTAGGATTAAGATGACGTAGGATTAGGATGGAGCGGGGTTAGGCGACGTAGAATTTGAATGGTACTGAGGAAAATTTAGTTAAAATATAATAATACTCGACTCACGTTAAAATACATATAAAACTTTGCCTCACCCTCCTTATTCCCCGAACTTATCACAGACTGATTTTCACTTTCTAAAACTTCTACAATTTTTCCTTCGTGAGAAAACATTTCTTAATCAAAACTCCGTCGAAAGCAGGATCGAAGAGTTTATAAATTTCAGGAAACTAAGTTTTTGTAAAAATAGAATGACGAAGCTTTCAGTATATTAGAGAAAGTATACGAAATGTAACAGTGATTACTTTGATTTCTAAAATTTTATGTTAAAAAAGATATAATCGTTTGAAGTTTTTATTAAAAATCGGAAATTTCATATGCGGCAACCTAATACTTGGACTGTCTGGCGCATGATAGAAGGTATTAATCGAACTATCGATTTTTACTCACCATGACCATTGAAACAAGATTCCATTTCGACGGACTCATATTTCCCGTCCTTTAATCGTACTGACATTGACAAGAGACCGCGAGGAACAAAATTAAAGGAAACTGGTGGCGCACAGGGGTCAGTGTAATACGTCTCGCGTCTGACGAACGACTGAATCATGCAAAAGATGAGCTACTCGTGGTATCGGACACCCGTTTCGAGATCCTACTACAGATATCGGGATACCGTCAAGAATGCTGACATTACTCACGGCTAAACATTCGGTTCGCGATCAAACACCGTAATTCAAACACAGGTCCGATCAGATTTACCGTACGTAACGTAGTGTTCGACATAAAAATGTCTTTAAAAAATTGCGGAACAGCAACTCCAGTAGAAACTGTTATCAATTCAGTGCCAGATTCTTTCCATTGAAACCAATTTCTCGGTTAAATTCAAAACGAATGTTGTTTTGCTTCTCGTACTTTTATAAGTGAAGGAAACGTTACTCTTAAGAGCAAGAGTTAAACAATTTATTGGCATGAACAATGACGATGTTTCAATCACAAATATTTTGAGCAAGCCATTCAATTCAATACACCACCACACCTATAACTTTTCCAAAGAAAGGCATACACGAGATATAGTTGCTGTACGTAAATAAATCGATGTACTATTGTAAGGGATGTACTCAGTCATATCGTATCAGCATATATTTAGTTGTGAAATACTCGACGTTCACAAAATTTATCACAAAATAGTTTATGACTTGGGTCGCCAAAGTCACCTCTTATGCAGATAGTATTAAAGAATATAAGAACTACGTAGGATGGCTACGTTACAGGAATAGCTGAATTAATCGTTTCCCATATGGGTGATATAAATGTTAACGATCGATACGCACGTTGACCGTATCGGATACATGTCGCAAACGATCGACAATATGATAGAGCGTAGCCAGTAAAATATGCACGTCGCGAACAAATCTACGTTCCGATCGTGAATTTGTTTCTATTCCGCGATAGGAACCCACCTGTCACGTACAGTCAGACAAACGGTTTTACTATGCAAAGAACGAAACTCGATGAATTATTGTTTCATTAACATGACACGTTGGTAATGCGATACACGCTACCGGTTATTGAGAACGTACGCTTTAACGTTTTCCTGCATCTTCCAACGTCGAAAGCATTGCATTGGTTTGTTTCCACTTTCCTTCAAACAATTGTTTCATATTTTTGTTGCTATTACGAAAGACGTGTCAGAAAAAGAAATGTAAATTTAGCGATATAAAAATCATGCGATGAATCCATCGAATTTTCTCAAACTGTTTCATTCATCACTTATTGTATATCTATTCTTTTTAGATTTTATATAAATATGTTTATTGAAAGTTAACATAAATGGTTTCAAGTAAGCTGTTAAATATTAGAGTAAAATTAACATGACTTGTGATAGCTGTTAATAATGGTCGTATTTATCTTGATGTCGTAGGTTTATATAATCGTGTAATTTTATTAAAAAAAACATTCTATTACGTTCAGATTCTGTGGAATTTGATTACAGTGCAAAGTTTCCATTATCCTAGGTGACGCTACTTATCGGTAGGCTATGTAGCGCCAACTGACGACGGACCGCGCTACCAAAATAGGGGTAGCAATAATCCGAGGGTGAAGTAGTCACGAGCTGATGGTAAATTTGTTAGATCACCTTCGGTCAGGTATCGTAATATCTTGATTCACCAAATACAGAAATACGATATACAAGGTATATAGTATTGAAATGACTTTTAATCGAATTTTTTATCCCATGATTTGAGAATCTCTAAGATCTATATTCTCACTTAGCCAATGACTGGTGCTACAGACTCATTTCACCAACTGTGGTAGATTTAGTGTTAAATGTTATCGATTTAGAATAGAATAAGATTTAAATGTTATTTATAAATACCAAATTTACCTATAATAACTAATAACGTGCCTAAAATTACAGAGAAATCTGAATCGACCTGAACCAAGTAGTCGAGTCAGATTTTTATCCGACTTTGCACGGACGCCAAAAAATCAATAAATTATTTTCTTCGGTCGGTATGCCAGGGGTAGAAAAGCTTCTAGGGTTGATAAGGTAAGTAAGACCAGCCATTTTCTCGAATTGATAATGTAGATAGATTATAGACTCTGACAACTGAATTGTATGATATGTCAAACTTGAAATATAGTATAAAATGCCTGGGAAACTTTCTTAAACAAATTCTTTCAATTAAAAATTTATATTTTGCACCACCTTTTTGCAATAGACTTATATCTCCTTCTTTTTTTTTTTTTTACATTCCTTACTTTTACCTTTTAACATATAACTAATCAATTCAAAACGTTATACTCAATTCTCATGATTACACAGTTTCTTGTTTCATTTCAATTTCCCTGTTATTCTTAATGAATAAGAATATGCTCTCGACTCTCAGAATTACAACTATATTATTTTGAATCGAAGTAATTGAATGGGAAAGGGGGAGTACTCGCAGGTGTTAGATTTCATGATATTTTATTACAATAATTCCATATGAAGAGATGAAGATAAATATAGAAATGTTGAAGTAAAAATGGAAAGTTGTGTGACATTACATACTATTTTGTAATGTATGTTATAACAATATACAATAGGTAGGCTATACAGTAATATCACAATGCATGATTCACAACTTCGTAAAAGTCTAGAGAAGAGAATATAAATCTAAGTTAGAGGACACCGTTCATCGTTCAATTTCCATGGAGACGAAGACGGCGCTCAATTGTATCGATTAGAAAACGCGATGAAAAAAAGTGTATTCTTTCCTCCTTTTTTACTCTACACACTTTCGAGAATCGGAAATATACGTATATAGTCGAATAATGCCAATTCGTTAACCATTGTCGTCATTCGTTCAATAATATAGAATATCGACGACGCTAAAAGCTAATAGTGGTGTAGACAGTACTCACTTTATAGTAATAGTACTCTTCTTAATCGTAATAGTAATAATAACAATAATAATGATTAATAATCATGACAACAGGCGCATACGCTTTTTTTTCCTTTGTGTATGTTTGATTGCATGATTGATATGACGTTCCTAGCTCTTCGGACGATCGCTATGTCTTGAATGACATTAAAAAATCGCATGAAAATAAATTACTATATGCTACCGTAGTCGAGAAAGTCTTATGAGCGACGGAATAAACTTAAAGGCTCGTATTCATAACACTGTATTATCACTAAACGATACGCCTTCGTTTCTCAAACATTTCCAAGGTTGGAAAAATTAATCCCGGCCATCTGACGATTCCGTTTCAACGCGTGTTTAAATCCAATCGATTCGAATAACACGATTCCGTTTCAACGCGTATTTAAATCCAATCGATACGAATAATACAATTCGTCAACGTCGTATTTTAAATTTTTAGTAAGAATATTTATAATTTCGCGATCGAATCTTCTTAGAATCTTAACATTTTTAACGAATTTTCTACTCACGTTATACATCAATGATTAAATACTCGCGACAAATTCTGGGAAGAGAAGAGCTCAATTAATCGATATCCGTTAAGAAAATGAAAGGAGTATAGTTTGTTCTACTAGAGCGTTCTGAATACAGGCCAGACAGTATAAAAAATTGAGTTTCGTGCCACTTCAAGAGCGCATTGCCACACGTACTGGTCGTTGTAGTAAATTTCTTCCCAACAAATATGGCCGAGTGTGAGAAGCTGAGCGGAAAAAGAACGTTCTTCCCAAAAATTCTCCCTCGCATGAATCAATCATGTCCTAGGGTACTCAATCGCTACGTTTATCGACCTATGTCAGCGATTGTCAGCATACGAGACGCGCGAAGGAATCCTAACTAATTACAAAATCAAACAATTAACAAATATTTCTACTTTCTTGACTTTCGATACCTACACAACTTGTCGTTAATTATATTCAAGTGCCTTCAAAACAAAAACTAAAAGAATATTTCACAAGAGGCAAAGCGACAGATGTAAGACGATTCAAAAGTTCAAAGAAACGGAAAATCAAAAATCAGAACACAAATGACGCAATAAAAATTTATGAGTGGAAATATCATAGATGCTAAGATTAAACACACTGTGATTTTTCGTAATTGTGTGCCACGTGTCACTGTCGCAAAGCTAGAAAAAAAGGTAGCTGTCAAACATGAAACGTTAAACACTGTTGATTCCTTTCTTAACATTTTTTGGTTTCTTTTGTAATATTAATTGAAAATGTTTGTTTCTTATAAATAAAGTAAATCTTCGTTGGCACTTGGTACTTCCACTCTACGGTTATCAAAAAAAAAAAAATTACAAACTATCTTCTCGCACGATTCGAAATGATTCATCTTCGCCAGCGTCTCGGAGAACACGCCGGAGCTAAAACAAAACTAACTCTCCCATCTTTCGCACGGGTCCTGTGAACGTTTTGTACTCAGCACACCCACAATAAATACATCATCCTCGCCGTTGTACCATCGTTATGAGTATATATTCGCGTGATTTGTTACAAGATAAAAAGTTTCGAGCCGGGTACGATCTAAACGTAAGCGTAAAGACGACGCGCGTACCTCTGATTGCAACGTATATGTATGCTCGTGTACGTGTATACATAAATGTGTGTGTATACATATAGATATATGTATATAGAATATTCTGGAAGAACAGATTTGCGTATTGCAACAGCGCAAAGAGAACCGTGACGCCTTACCGAGGTAAACGATACTCTACGTCTCGGATATGTGACTTTCTGGCTCACCTGCTTTGGTCGAATAATCAGTGGTTACCTAAGATTTTCAGGCTCTCGCGCTACTATTCCTATCACCTGTCAAAACTTCCAGGTCTGACGCGCGTTCGATTGAAAACCAATACGTCAGAACTCAAGTTACAGTTGGCAGCAAAAAGTGAAGTCCTGGTAGGAACTTTGGGTCTATTAATCAGAATTTCGAGAGAGAGAGAGAGAGAGAGAGAGAGAGAGAGAGAGAGAGAGAGAG
>NC_071976.1:4229503-4264896 GCF_026283585.1 Hylaeus volcanicus | reverse complement strand
GAGAGAGAGAGAGAGAGAGAGAGAGAGAGAGAGAGAGAGAGAGAGAGAGAGAGAGAGAGAGAGAGAGGATATTTCCCTTACCGCTAAAACTACCGAACCAGTCATTTTACGGGATGTATCTCAGACCTCTTTTTAAAATTACTCCATTTTTAGCTGTGACTTTGACGCAATTTTGTTGGTGAGAATAAATTGCTGAAATAGGGAACTAGTTATATCGATAGATATAATGGCCCCTCTGATTTCGAAGGTATTGCAGTATTTTTAATAGGCATGTGTTGATTGTTGATAGTTACAGACGCACAGAGAGATTTGTCTATCTTGACTTTAGGCTCCTTCTTCAAAAGTAATCTGTTTCGGAACTTATAGAAACCGACATTTTTGTTTTTCAATTTCTTGAAGTTTGCGGAGAATGTGTATGAATGACTTGTCAAGATTCATAAACTTGGTCTAGCATAGTACTTTTTCTTAAATAGCATTTTTCAAATTGATACTCATGGTATGTCAAGAAAATAGCGAATCGACCGACTTGAAATTTTGCATAAATGTGAAGTACGTGACACTATCTATTGCGAGCAAGATATAACACAACATTCTATTTAGCTTATAAAATAAATAATATAGAATTAACGAAAGCAATACTCAGCACGCGTCCAAGTATTCAATCTACAGAGATCATTCTTGTTTTAAGTATGTCATACATGCGTCAGGGGACAGTGAACGTGTCACCGTATCAACTACTATACCTGTCATCAATATACACAGACCATAGTTCGTATCTAGAAGTATTCCTTTTACTCTCTGTTACTGAATCTGTTCAAGATCCCAGAATATGCAAGAATCCTCAAGTGTTTCGTTTTCCTCAGATCACAGACTGCATTACACAATATCCACGCGACTATACGATACTACACGCGACTAATATTTTCAGCTCCCAACTCAACGTCTACAAGTACTTCGAGAACCCATCGACGTTCTGTTAACCCTCGAGTAGACACGTTCACAATTGTAACATAAATAGGTACTCGACTCTCAATATATTTTCCTCTTTTATAATTCTGAATAAATACCATTTCTTCCCTATCTCTGTCTTGTAAATACTCCCTTTAATTTTTCCTAATTTAATTCAAAAATAGCTAATCTACATACGCAGCAGCACATAGTATGCCCCAATAGGGACCTGCTAGACCCCCGTGCGCTTGCCGAATCTTTCGACTGCTATAGACGACCAATCGATCAGTCGACGTTCAACTCATGAAAAAGTCTTGCGCGCACGTTGCGCATCATGTTAAGGGTTAACGAAACGTCGAAATCGATTTTCTAAACGAACCCTGCTTCCACCAGAAAGATTCGACTGTTTAGACGAAGAAAGGCATCGAGCTGGCTCGATATCCCCGCGCTATCCTCGTCCCGTCTTTCCTAACTGCATAATCGTTCCGTCGATAAGGCGTTCGGACGCATAAGTTTAACGAGTACCAACTGAGAGGGTACTCGAGTTAAAACGTAATTAACGGGGTTAAGTATAAGAAGAAAAGCCGGGGTAGCCGATGCATCCAGGAAAACCAGGCAGATCGGGTTTCCCTCGCCTCGCTTCCGGGTATTAAATATATATATATGTATATCGAGTAAAAAGTGGCAATCTTCGATAAATTACTCCGCAAGTACTTTGTACATCGAGTGAAAGTCGAATCCCTTTTGTTCTCCACGGCCTAAGGGCTCTAAACGATTCGTCCCGCGAGGACCTACTCCCAACCATTCGTTTCCATTTTAAGACTGTTGAACGACGGATACCGTGGTCTCCGTTATGCCACCGCCATCGCGACATATGCTCGAGGATGTGGTGGTCCCTTCCGACGGCGCTGGAGCCACCGTCAGCTGTCTCTGCTCCATATGATCGAGAGTTTTCTCGATGGCTCTTAATCTCTTCTCCAGGCTAGTCGTGCCTAAGATTCCCACTTGCAACTGCGGGCCCAGAGGCAAAATGGCCAACAGCCACCACGTCCACGATGGACCATCTGGCAGTCGTGGCCAATCCTCTTCGGTGTCTGGCATTCGACCGAATACCCGTTGGATTTCCGACTGCTGGGACGATGGCACCGTGTCCCACCATCTTCTGCCTTTCGCTCGGACCTGCGAGGACGATTTTTAATTGTATTTTGTTCCAGTGAATTTGAAAGGTTGCTGTTTCTTTCGCGTAATTGTAGAATAGGGGTCGGATTAGGGGAAAGGCGGAGGAACGCTGTGATACGTTTTTTTAAAATGAGACCGAGATCAATTTTGTGTAGGCTGATGGATGGAAAGAAACTGTAGAACATTAGCTGTATTTGGCAAGCCATTGTTCTTTAATTTTACGGCTGAACTTTTACGAAAATGAATGTTGATGATGAGAGAGACAAACAATTATTATAGAATTAGTAATTTTAGAAATATTGGAATTTGTGAATATTGAATTCATTGAAAATATTGAAATAAATTTTCAGAGAAAGGTATCCAGATAAAAAAAGATGTCCGGATAAATATCGAAGCGATTAGAATACAAGCATTATATTTAAAAACAATTCCGATGCCAAATGATCAGAAAAGTGTTAAATAAAATTAAAATTCGTGTTGCCCCTGAGACATTAAGACTAAAATTTGAAATTTTTATTATAAATTATAGACACACGTGTAATATTGAAAACTGTCTTGGTAATGAATATTTTTCTGAATGCTACAAGTGTAGAGATCGATGTTTTATGAGTAATTAATTATTAATTAAAATTGAATGCATTTAATTGCAGGTCACTTACCTTGTCGTGTAATTCCAGGAGGTTCAACAGTTGGTCTTCCTGTACCATCGTGTCTCTCAGGAATTCCACTTGAGCCGTGTCATAGCCATCCCTTTCTCCCCCAGAGAGAACCCTGAATCTCCTTCCACCGACTGTGCTGAGAATACTGCAACCGTCTTTCAACAGAACTCTGTCCCGAATCTCGAGCATGGTGCCATATTCCGCGTATCTGAAAGATTCAACAAAGTCATGAAATAATAATAATTATTATAGATAAACTTCACATCCGAGTATCAGAGAAATTAATGCAAAAACTACTGAAACTTTCATCCTTGTATAATTTCTATATTTACACTCGTCGTAAATGCATAAATATCCGTAGTCTAGTTATGACTCTTACATAAACCTACAGAATAAGAAGATTCCGAGTGGAAGTAGTTACCTTTTTGTCCCCGTCGCTTCCCTGTTGAGACACGCCGCGATACCAAATTGACGGACCCCGCTTTCGACGCACCTTCTGACCATTAGCCTGTATCTGGGCTCGTAGACAAAGAGAGGACAAGCGACGCACGGGAATGCCGTGGTGCAAACGAACACTGCTATCTGCTCGCTACCCAGAAGACCGAGTCCCTGGACAAGCTCTAATCGGTGGCTGGCCGCTCTCGAGGCGTATTCCGTCGGAGCTACGGTCTTCAGAGCCCTCTCCACGAAGTCCGTCACCGTCTTCTGGCTGCTGGCCAAGTACTGCGAGCAAAGAACACTTTGGTAAGTCGACCAGAAGTCTCGGCCTACTCGAGAGAAACCTTCAACGGAAAAGATTTCGTCGGCGAGTCTCGTGACTTTTTCGCGAGCCTGAATCCTCAAAGTTCTCCTTTGACAGGCGCTTTCGAGGCCGTCTACCCCGAGGACCACCATTAATCATGAATTTAAACGTTTCACCTGCAACGTTGTACGCAGCGCGCGTCAGACCTCGGATTAGCAATGTAGATTGTTCGAGCGTTGATGCAGTTGGCGTACGTTTCACGCTTGTTACATCTTTGAATTATGAGAAAAACGGTAACAATAGTAGCGTTCGCGTTCCCGTTACCGTTTACACTGTTATTTGTCAGGATCAATGTGTAGTATCTCGTGCAACCTATTTTTGTTACGTTATTAGAGTATACATACCGATTGCGGTTATCGATTACAGTGATTTGTATTTGCATGTAACATCATTACCATTTTTGTAATAGCACGCGAACGGTAAACAAGTTTTTCAGGAAGAAGTAATTCCTACTTCGGTAAGTTAACAAGTTCTTCGAGTGGGAAAGAGAATTAAAAGATTTCCTTGAACTATTTATACAAAGAAATATTATATTATACCGGCACAGTAAGAATGAAAACGGAAAGTGAGTATAATTTGTGGACTTTTCAGGGCAATTTAAAATTATACAGATGCTGTACAATAGGTCAAATAACGTGATAAATAACACACGAGTGTAACGATCCAGACATATTACCGCTCTTACGATGCGTATAAATATTTTATTATATAGAAAGTTAATCCTAGTTTGCGCGTTAGAGAGACATCTATTGTGTATTCAAATTTTCAAATCAATCGTTCAATTGCATTTCGACACGTTCTGTTTGAAGATACACAAGTTACAACTAGGCTGCGGGTTTTGTGTGTTTATGATATAAACAAAGTGAACCTAATAGGAACAAACTGAATTGTAAATAATGTCGACAAAACGATGCGTAATAACGCAACGTAGTTTAGGAGAAAGGGAATTAGAAGAGATATAAGATTGCGGGCTGCAAAATTTCTTTAACGTCATTAACAATGATGCCTTGCGGAGACAATTGGTAACGACGCCACGAACGCGGAAGCTGCTGTTCGACGGCCCTGGTGACCGCAAACAATAATCATTTCAATCTGCAGCATCGTTAACCGCTAGGAAGTATTATGTCTCATTTACGGACAGGTGTTGCTCGACGGTCCACGGAGGGTTATCGTGTTCCAGGGAACGTCGTTCAGGATTAACGGATCGTGACTAACGAGTCGCGTTTACGGAACCGGGGAAATTGACGTGGAAAATCCGAAGAATCCGTCGACCGAGAAAACGATACCAACCGAACGTGGTCGCGGGAAAAACAACGATCAGAAGTCGAAATAACCGATACGCGTAAAACGGGGAAAACTATAACGTGACATCAGTATTCTGTCCGTCATGTTCCCTGTTTTCTGCCTGTAAAAGATTTCAATCGAAAAACGTAGGGAATTTCATGGAAATGTTGACACGTCGGGATGTTTGGAGTTGCGCTTGACATGGATACCAAACTTTGTATCGATTTTTTTCAACTGCGATTCGTTGGAAAAAACTGATATAACTTTTTAAATAAATTAATATTTTTCAATGAAATTTTGAAGAATATCTTAAATTGCTTTTTTCACATCACATTTTTCAACATGTAAATATCAAAGATTATCATCTTCTTTATTGAAAAATAAAAACTCGATATTTTTCTCATTGTAACATTAATATTTCTTCTTTGTGTGATATACATAAAAATCATTGTAAAGGTGTAGGGAAAATTTACGACATATTCCGACTACAACCTGAAATGAAATTCAAACGTTGAACTTGTGTCATATCTCTCTAACGTATACACAGTTCCAATATTGATAATCACGAAATAAAAGAGAAAGTTGAAAACGCATATAATTATTTTAATTATTAAATCATCTGTTATGATATTTGTAAAAAGAGATCGAACCATTTGTATTGTTTTATATATTTATTTTAAGACAGACATATGAAAATCTCAATGACGCATACTTTTTGTTTCACGGAGTTAATCGATTTGTGCAATGAACGGCTCAATAGTTAATATGAAATTTAAAAGTCTGTGTGTTTCCCTATAATTCCTACTATTTTTCACTTTTTTCGTTATGCACGGCGAAGATTACGGTTTAATATGCCGAGTGATCGTTATCTGGAGAGGAAAAGACTACTTACATCGGCGAGAGACGTGACGCACAGAGGACACGCTGAGGAATAGTCCAGACAACGATCCAAACACATCCAGCAATACGTGTGCCCACACGGCGTCGTCACGGGTTTCCATAAAAGTCGACAGCACAGGATGCAATCCAATTCGCCCGCCGTGCCACCGGAAAGAGGTGGTAAAAGTATTTCAGCGGGTCTCGCTTCGAGTCCTGAAAATATCACAGGTTTTATTGATTACAGCGTAAATCGATCCGATCAACAGAAATAACGATTCAACAAACATATTAACCTTTTGTACTTCAAGATATTTTTAGAAATATTATTGACATCGAATTCATTTTATGGCGTCATGTTTGAAAATTGCAAGTGTTCTTTTTCCTATAAAAATTTATGACCGAAGAATTATAATTTCCATGTATATTAAAACGACAAAATTCTGTCCATACATCTGTATACAAATTCTGATATTTTCAGTCGTTATAATGCCATTACGTGCCAGTTTTATTATTTCGTTCAGTAACGAAAATCAAAACAATATTCATCACTTCTGAAGCACTTCTAAATTCTTAGTTGCGAGAGAATTGTAAATATTGTCGTAGATCTATCCTAACGAGAAAAGTTGAAACGATTCTCGGATAACCAGCACGCGATTGTGAAAAAAATATTTGGCGTGTGTATTTCCACCCTGTTCGCGCTTTAATCAAATCGTTATTTTTAAATAACTCGCAATCGAGGACCTGTTCATCAATGGTACACATTCGGTCGCACGTATCGTGCTTAAACGTGCACCGCCGGTTATTAATACGAAATGTCAGATAAAACGTAATCGGTTAACCTTTCCAGGCTGGAATTCTTTTTCGCGAGAACCCGAAGTTTCGTTTAGTAATTAACAATCTAACCAATTCGTAAAGTATTTCGTGTAGATTCTAGCATCTCGTTGATATATAATTGTTAATCTGCAGATATTATGCATTAATCGCGAACGCTAATATGGCAAACTCGTATTAAACGATCGTGAATAAATATTTCTGAAATTAATATAATTATGTATCTACGTAAATACTCGTGTGACGTAAGTTGATGCAATCATATAATTTCGTTTACAGAACTCCATACATGTTTACTGCATTCATTTTGCATGTTTTTCGTGTTTGTGTAAATCACAAACGGGCCAAAACAATAATGTTCGAACGATGCGTCGATCCTTGGATACTAATTGAAGAATTCCTTTGTTTGTATATAAATGATTTTTTAAAGTTTGTGATCGTTCAACTTACTTTTTAATTTCTCTATGTCTTGGTACACGCGATCCAGGCCGGCCTGCAGCTTGGTGTTGTTCTGTGGTGCTGGGTTTGACAAGAGCCTCCGCCTAACAGTCTGAAATGAATCAACAAGCATAATTGGATTAAGCGCGAACTTTAATCCCGAATTATTAGGATTGACACGATTAGTGCTCCTTTTCTTTGAAATACAATTCATCTGTATTTGTAACCAGACGCTGCGCGATTCTATGAGATTTAATGGCTTGTTACGCAGCCTAGGAATTTCTCTGAAACCTAATTCCACATTTCGTTTTTCCCTTTTTCCCATAACTACCGCTATCGTTTATCTCTGATTATCTACAATTTCAACTTGAGTAATTTTGCAAACGAATTCATCGATTCCGACACCTCGCGCTAATATCGTGTTTACTCGATCTCATTTTATCGTATTCTTTATTTATCTCTCTTGTCAAACAAGAAACAGCTTTACTCTCGTGTGACTCCGCTTCGTCAATAACGAAAATCAAGAGAATTCGAAATCTTATTAACGAGGGGATTTGTAATTAAACGTGGCAATCGATACTGGTTACCGGACACCAAGCAGTTTATCCTGGCAACGAGATCGATGGTGATTGAAACGTCTAGTTTATATAAGTTTCAGTTATCCGAGCGCTTATTACCGACACGATATCCGTATTGCATCGTCCATCTACAATAATTGTAAATCGATTGTTAATTACGCGGGTATCGTTGCAAGAGGTCTCGCGTTGTAAGAGCGGTATCCGTAACGATCAGATGCACTGATCTCCTAGCAGAAAACAAAATAATTAATCGAAGTAAACAAGGTGTAATCGAGAACACGATGAGGACGATAATTATTGTCGTCGTGTCAGTTATCATTTAATGAACAGGAGCAAGCGAAATGAGGAAAATGTACGCAACCGAGAGAAGAAAATTGTTGCTTAATTGCAGATATCATAGCTAGGGTGGCGGTCAATTATGCCAGTTGCTTCGTTCTTTTATCTCTAGCGGCTTGTTCTCGTATACATGACTAGATTACTAGTTTCGAATTAAATTCAGATGATATTTGTATTCATACTTTGTAACACTTTGACCATGCAAATGATATCCCCTATCAAACGTACAACTTGTGTTTAAAAAACGGTGACACGAAAAAATGTAAACCTGAAATTCTAGTATTCTGATTTATTTACTTGAAAGAAAACTTGAATCTGTTTCGAATCTACCTAGAACTGCAAATACTGTTACGCTTGGTCGAAACTTGAATGAAAAACTTATCGGGGAATTACATAATCTTGTTTTTCTCCTATTCGACATTCTTTTGTATTAAAAATGTGACGTGTTTAGTGATGTCGTTTATGCACTATTAATATAAAGTAACGGTACAAAAATTAATAGAAAGTAATTCATTTTAGCAAGGAAAGAAATTAGATGATTTAATAAATACTATTGTATTCGCAAATAAATCTCTACATTTACTAAGTATTCAACTCCACAAACGACGAAACTTATCATCGCAACGTTTCGTTGCAAAAGTTACACGGTAACCTAACATTTTAAGAATTGCCTCTCACGCTTCTAAAGATAAAGTTCGCACCTGTGGAAACTCCTCGTCGCCGCTGCTGCTATTGTCTTCGCAGTCGGAACCGTTCAGGATCGCTCGACGGTTCCTCTTGAGATTCATCATCTGATGACGACTCCTCGTGCGCGACACGCCCTCCGATAGATTGTAGGGCGAACGGGATGGCACGTTGTAACGACGGTGACCAATCGACAGCACTTTGTACAGCACCTGAAGACAATACGAAACGATAACTTTTGTAATCCTAATGTAACTATACATACAGTGAATGCATAAAATGATAATTAACGAATGTATTTTCGATTTCTTCGTTAAAGATATTATAATTAAAACAAGTGTCGAAAATGGTTCGATTTGGTTCAATTCAAACTTGCTTCCCTTACGTAAGGTAATACTCTCGTTGAGAATATCAGCAAATCAAATGTTCCTGTTCGTTACTAAACATCCCGCCTAATCGATCCATGAAATCTAAATTCCGACTGTTCTACGGAACAATCTCTTGAAATGCAATTAAATTTCTTTTTCATCGTTAATGTGGGATAAAGCCGTCTTTAGCGTTACACAAGATATCCGTTTATCGTACGGTACATCTTTCCAGTTAATTAAAAGTCTCACGCTTTAAGAAAACAGCATTCGACCATGTTTCGCAAACGCGTGCAAAAGAGTTATTTCGAAATGTGCGTAATCGCTGCTTACTGCTTTTATTCGCGCAGCAAAAGAAACAGAAGAAACGTAACATCTTTTTCCGTTTGATAAACTGCAAATGTTTCCGTCGTCCGAATACCCTGCAATTTGCTGGAAGAGCAGCTTGCGTACAGCGCGAGAAACGCAGAAACGTGGAATAATCTGCAAAATTTCGTGCCACCTTGTGCAACTTCCCGACAGGTCGCATCCGGAACATTTTCACCGAAAGAAAGTGCTCAGCCAGTGGCATCTCATTGTTCGCCCTATGACGCGGACGCTACGCGAAAAGAATGATGCCTCGATCTTACATAAGTACCGGTGCAGCTTGCGTCAATGATTCCAGCCGGCTCTCCGGTTACACAATGATCGTTCGAAATTCAATTTGTCCGAGGGTACCTCTGCGTTCATTCGATCCTCGAATTCGCCCGTTAACTCTTTGAGTCATAGCGATAAGTGTACCGTCTATGAGTTGAGTCGAGTCGAGGTACCAACAACGCTGTTACTCATCTTGCATTCAGTTTGCAATTATTTTTACGAATTCGTTGTGTTCATAGAGTCTCTAGTATACAAATATGCAAAATTTAGATAACTACGCGATAAGTTCATAGTAGACTTTCTTTTGAAAGCAACAAATTCAATATCGCTTTTTATTATCAAACTAATAACCTAGAGTACACATCTGCATTAGATACTGGCGCCTAAAGCGAAATGTTTTAAATTTACCCGACAGCGAATGGGTTAATTATATTACATATCACAAACAATTTTTTTGTCGTATTTTCTATGATTTCTTTATAACAAACTTACGAATAAGTCTATTTTATAATAAGTCTCGTACGATCTAGTCCTGTCAATAGCATAATTCATAGACGTCTATTCCACAGAAATACATCGGATTAAATTCCAAGAGATCAGACAGCATCAATTTCAATACGTCTATTGGTAAAAATGTTAAGTTTCAAAAGAATGTCTCATTTTGGGAACAGATATTATCGTAAATTTTAAACAAAAATGTTAAAGAAATTTTCGCGTTATTGCCTCAAGATGTATACTAATAATTACCAAAAGGTTTCTTTTCTGTATTTCCTATGGTTTAACTATGGTTTTACTTGATTGGACGATCTCCTTAAGACAGAAACCGTAACGACTCACTCTCAGAGAATGGAAAAACGATACCCGCGATTTAAAGACTCGAACGTATCGAGTAGCGAGTAATTACCGCTGGCCTTGCCTTGAGTGTAGACTAGCCTTGGGTCACTCACCTGTAGTCTTATTGGAACGCACGATCGACGCATCGATTGATACGCCGGCGAAGAGGCCAGCGAGGAAATAAATTTCCATTATATGTACCACTGATATTCTCGCCGTTATTTTTCATTCGATCGCTTCGGAGAGCCCGTTGGAATCGTCGTGAGGTTTATTATATAATAAGACATCGAGTCGTCGACGCTGGTCGCTCTAACACTCCGTGTTATTCATGAAAGTCAATTCGCGGAATATTTATTCCCGTCTTAGCTCATTCATCTCCCGCCTACGTCGGAAATACGAAACTCGCGATTATTTGCGCGTCTAGCGGGGGAAAAAGTGACTACGATCACGATTAACGAGACGGTTGCGGAAAATCGGTTTCCGTTCAAAGTTGATCGACGAAGGCGTGACTTTTTACGCTAGTTTCTCGGCAATTCAGTTGTCACCTGTGATAATTAACTCTTTCAAGAATATAAAAAGGGAGTTTTTAAAATCTTTTCAATGTTCTAACTGTCAAAAATGAGAAGGATCTTGTTTAAATCGCAGATGGTAAATAGAAGTTCTGTATATGTTTATTCGATCGAAGAGATATTCAAGTAAGCTGTTATTCATTCAACGTGAAGTTTGTACTTTAACTCGATAAATATCTAATCGAAAATTGTTTACCTTTCATGCGCTATTCGAAATGATTGATCTAGATATGAATCTACCTTTTATTGTTGATGACCTTTTTCTCAGAAATAAGAAAGCGGAGATGGGCAAAATTTTATCTCAATAATAAATGTCAAATAGAAATTCTACATGTCACTTTATTCGTAACAATATTGTGGCTGTATTATTCAGATTGCTAGTTTTACTCAATAATCTAATCTGAAGTTGTTTAGCTTTCGTTTGTTATTCGAAATTTGTTATGTATAATAATAATAATAACAATAATATATAATATATTATATCAAAATCGTAATATATAAGAATTTTGGTCATCTTTGTTATCAGCTCCATGAAGCTTAGTTATTATGATCGTCACGAGTTTTTCTCGTGAAGTCAGATTTAATCAGATTTAATTAACCCTCTGATTCCCAGCGAGACTTTTGAATTCTTTTGATTAAAGACAACTTCGATCTAAAATAGTGCATACACTTATGCACATGATTGCGATCTAGACTATTTCGTCAACAAAAATTTAAAGAAATGCTTTCATTTTGGTTTATTAATAAAATTTAAATTTGCTAAATTTAGTATTTAATTTTCTCTATAAAGCGTCATTTTAGGTGATAATTACATTCCTCATGAAAATCTACAGATTTTAATCAAATGCGATAAGATTAGGCTGTGCTTTTTATGATCTGTGATATCTTGCATATTCATCACATAATAGACCCGTATTCTTCTTGCGTTCGTCGCTCTCGCGTCCATAACGACGACTGACTTTTACAGGTAGAAGAGAATCAGGAATCAGAGGTTCCGTATGATCGAGAACGAAGAGCAGAGAGATCGTCACATTACGTAACAAACAGTACACTCTCTTCAAATAGTATACCTACTTGCGAGTGGTTATCACGGGTCACTCACCTGACGACTATCATACCGAGTCATTAAGCTGTACCACTAGCAGCCGTACCGGAAATGCCGTCGTGCACAGACGTCCACTTCTTTTGTGTACGTTCGTGACTCTGGCTACAATATCTTGATCTCTCTCTCCCTCTTGCTCGCTCATTTATACCGTTCGTTTACGTACTCCCTGTTTATACGATGCTCTCGACAATATCAAAATTGGAATGAATGTTAATGGCTCTTTCTCTGACGATACGGTTGAAATATTGCAATTTCCTTGCTTACTATATCGTTAACACGATGGTCGCTACGTCACCCGCAAATGGATGACCTGACTTTTCATTATGGAAGTAAAAAAAAAATGAATTCCGTATGTGAGGGGTCAAAGAAAAATAAATCTTGATAGGATTCGTAAATTTGACGACGATAAAATTTTAACTTTGTAGACATTTTCACGAGTTTTAGTCTGGCAGGTAGTGTTTTTAAATGACCTGAAACTCGACGTGTCACTGATAGACAAAATTTCATCCGTTTAACAGACGGCGAATCATAAAAACTCTTTATTCGGAATATTTATAGAACTGTTACAGAGGTACAAGATAACAGTTACTGGAGTAGAATTTTATTCGTTCAACGTACAATGTAAATTCATTTTGGAGCTTAGACCTTGTTTATCGCTCAGAAAACTTGTTTATCTTTTATTCCTTACGCGAAAAATTGTATCTACATAAGTACTTTACTCATCTTTGCTCAACGCAGACTGATTACAGATGCGGTAATCCTCATGTTTTTTATGTTTCACGTCAAACAAGATGTTTACTTGTACTTGTTGTATCTGTGGGATTTACATATGTCTACTGTCTGTTCTTAAACTGATTTTTGTATTTTTGGAAATGTTCCCAAATTGAAGTACGACAACATAATAGAAATTTGATTTATACCGTCTGTTATACCAAATACATGTATTTTAAGAACAAAATAAACAACTGTTTGAAAGCAAATTTTGTTCTCTTCTTTCGAGAAATCCCTTAAATTTCAGGTGTTTTTTAGAACCGGTCGAAATAAGAAGGCAGCTCCAAACATTAATCCACCCCCCCCCCCTCCCCCACCACTCTGAAAATAAAGGATGGAATCCGAAACGACATGATTTCATAATTAGGTACCTATGCTATAATATAAAAAAGAAAAAGATAGAAAATTTCAAAAATCTGAATTTTAAATCGTCTCTTTTTAGAGCTGCCTCTTTATTGATGTACCACCCCTCAATTATAACTAACAATGCGTCTTCATTCGACATTATCTACGTTGCGTTCCGCGGTGGCTTGCAACTTTACCACCACCGTATTATTATTATTATATAACGTCGTTATTATGCAAATATGAAAGAGTGTACATGTCATAACGAAGAGTAATAGCATATTTACGTAAAGGCGAAGTACAGATAAACGGTGATTTTGTAAACCTGACATCGGAGTTGTTGCACGAAACAAATCAACCAGGGTTAAACAAATATTACTTCAAGTGTAAACAAATAAAGGATCTGATGGCAAAGTTCGGATGCAAAGTAGGTTAGCAGAATATTTCTGTGGGACGAGAATTGTTGTAATGGGACGATTTATAGAAAAACAGAGCATGGAATTTATACTTCGTTTTCCTATATTTTTGCATTTTTTTCAGGTGTAAGTTCAGTATTATTTAACCATATTCTTACATAATCCTTATTTCTACGCGAAAAAGTACATTAAAACATCAAGAACGTTCATTAAAATTGTCAATGAATAAGGTTCCTCGGGCTACATTAAGTCTGATATTTCCAGTTTTTTAAGATATTTTGAACATTGACGCGGAAACAACCTTCAAAATTGTGACTAAGTATTCATAATTAAACATCCCAATGATATAACACGACAACAACGTTACGAGATTGATAGATGTCATGAGTCAATATCAGTTTGATTTTTTGTTTATTTTGAACAAAAAATTTCTTCTCTGAAAATGGCTGTTCATTTATAAATGTTCAGTGCACCTCTATAGTTCCATGTTTCTCAAAAAAGAAATTCCGCGTAGAATTCACGCTGTTGCCTTCAGGAGATATGGCTCGAAAAGTGAACGTTATCAACGGGACAGCGTAACATTTACGTCTACGTAAAAGTCACCATACCTTGATCAATTCGTGACGCACAGCTTGAGGATTCTTGTCGATAGCCACGCTGATGCAAATGGCAAAGAGAGCTTCTTCGTGTCTACCCAGTGCTGACAAAGCCACCCCTCTTCTGTAATGACCCTGTCGATCAATGCGTGTTTATTAGAACGTGAGTGCAGCAATCGATTCGAAATAATACTACTCAGCTTGAAATTGGTACGCTTTGACGTTCATGGAAACAAATACTCCTCAAATTTTAATATTCTGAGTCTATACTTGTCAAATCTTAATTCTATCAATCTGTACTTGGGAAATAACAGTCACGTATCTCTGAGTTTCAGGACTCGCTTCCTAAAAGAATGCATAAATAGCCTAGAAAATCATAAACCGATATTAATGCTTTGAAATATAACAAAATCAAACATAAACAATGATCGTCGCCTCTCAGCCACCACTCGAGTTGTTGCCGCATAAAATCCAGAACTGGCTAAGCGTTATCCCTCGAGTGTAAAGAGTTGAAATCATTTTCAGCCAGCAATTTAATTAATTCTTTTTTACATTAATTTATTAAATCCAATAGTAAAGTATATGGACCCTGAAAATGACTCTAACACAAAGAATCGAAATTTAAAATAAATCATAACTCGTGTTTCACTCCTTCTATTCGCAATTCAAGAACAATATGTTGCCTACTTATACGTGCAATAAGTAGTTCAAATTATTCATCAAACAACAGATTCAGAAAATATTTAAAAATATTAATCATTAAAAGAACGTGCTAGTACTTTAAGAAAATATAATTGGAACGCAATGTGGTGGTTCCGTACACTTTCCGAGTAAAGCTACTGTTAATGGTCGAATCAATAAACATGCAGGGCATTTGCCACTTGTTTGTACGTACAATCGACTAGCTGTGAAGTCGGTTGAACCTCATCTGATAAAAACCGTGGCACGAGTAGGAAACCACTCATTTGTCGCGTTCCTGGACGAGGTGTTTGGTCTGGGTCAGAGGTCAGGTTTAGCCCTTAGATTTGGGTTAGGGATAGCACGTCGTCGCGGCGTGGGCGGGATTGGAACAGGATTGGGTTAAGGGTAGAGAGGCAGTACGTAGCCCCAAACATCTGATCGAAGAGCGTGCCAAGTGGGAGAAACCTGACCCCTCGTGCCATTGCTTTCGTGCGACAGATTCAATCGAATCTGCTGCACGGCTATACCTCTATTCTGTACAAAATATCTCCTCGGAGCTATTACGTGCACCTCTGAATAACGGGAGTCGTTTACGGTTCGCGCGCGACGAGTCCCCCGTGATACTTTCTACTTGTACGCTGCAGCCTTTTACTTCGGAATAGTAAATGGTGATTCATAACGGCCACAAAATGATCGCTTCTATTTTAGAATTGTATGAATACGTAACCTAATAATCCGATACCGTCAAATGAGGTTACTTGCAACACTTTTTTGCTTTAAAGGTAAATCGTACGAAATCTAAGATATTTAACCCATTCACTGGCAGGCAAAATAGCGTTTTACCTTAGACGCCAAGATTTAATACAGATGTGTAATCCAAGTTATTATTTTGGTAATAAAAAGTGATATTAAATTTGTTGTTTTAAAAGAAAAATTTACGATCATCTTTAGCAATAATTCGTGACTTGAAACGCTACAAACATACTCCTTGACTAATTCCAGTCAATTTGAACCACGAGATATCTCGTAGTTGGCAGTGAATGAGTTAATCTCTTGAGGGATATTGGCATATATGTGTACATTCGCTTTTATATTAAAATTCCATTACTTAACAATCATGATACCTTTTAGATTGAAAACGTATACCATATTCATACAATCATTTAATAGGCTACTGGTCGGTGAAGCGTTAATGAAATCTATTATCTTTAATGAACAAATAATTTTCATTTCCAACGTTTCTTACCTTGCCCCAATCCGGTCGCAATCTAACCGCATGATCAGCATCCGTGAGGGAGGCTTGAGGCCTATTCAGCAGGAGCAGGACGTGTGCCCTGTTGCTAAGATGGAGTGGGCTGTTTGGCGCTGAAACAGAAGAAAACAAGACCGTAAAACATCGGTAAAATGTCGTCACCGATGAGCGCCCGGGGAGGTTCCTTGGCAAGGAAACCGTCCCTCGTGTTTTAACGAAAACCTTTTCTCTCTGATTGAATTGAGGCAAAGATTTCACGTTTAGAAAAAACATAGATTCTAGAGTGGTATTTATACATTCTGCATTCCTCAAACTTTTCATACATTTCGTAGAAAAATTAAAGTAAAAGTAATTTCTTAAATTGGGAGACTCGTTTTCGTTTCAACGACTAAACGTTTCTTGACTTTCTAGTAAAGTCAAGAAAATCTCTTCGTACGATTAAATTTTATGCATTTGTCCTAAAATTATATTCAAAGTAATAAGCTTTATAGTCGCATAAACTGGCTTGACTGTGGGGGTGATTGAAAATACACGATCGAAATTTCGATCACACGAAGCATCGTTTCAGAGGACCCCTTTGTCGAAGAAGTCAACGAGTAAGACATTAATCGCAACTTGTCGCGCAGTAATTGCTTATGGGATTGCAAAATGACGAAAGAACAGAATGGTCTACCGCTATATTCTTCATTGTGTCGAGGTCGTTGATTCGTAAATTCGACGTAATATGCTGAAAATCGCCTAACAAGGCGATGCAATTCGCTTATGAGTTATGTCGACTACGAACACGTTGCGTAACGCGAGCGTAGGCGACTACGGACGCGTACGTAGAGATACACGCTCCTCGGCCTCGTCGAATTTATTCCGAAAGCGCAATACGTGCTAAATAATTTTCTCTCTCATCGATTCGACCTTCGCGGAGGTTCGATATGTGGAATACGCAATGTCTACTACGAGGATCATTTATACGGCGAGCAGACAACAAAAAATGCTCGCCGATCTTCGCGAGCGAAAGCTTGCAATTAGTTCGGTCAAATTAAACCGCACGAATTAATTGGCTTACATAAAGCACCGGTGAACGAATTGAATGCTCGTCGTGCTCTGCATTCAACAGCTTCGATGATGCCAGAATCATCTAGCGGATATGTTTTAACATCGTCGAGAATCGTCGAGCTGTGGACAGTATTCTTCGATTCCAACCGATCGAACGACTGCTTTGTGAATCTTCGATCGCAAGAAATATCGAGTAATTCTATTTCAAGGTGTATTAAAGAGAAGTAATGGAAACGGTAATGATTGCTACAAGCCAGGACTTTTTAAACTTTTTTCATTTACGACGCCGTTTATGATTGCGATTTTTTTTTGCGACCCCAAAAATATAAAATAAAGATACATAAATATTTTATGACGATTTATTGAACGGGTAACAAAATGTATACACACGAAAAAATATAGTTTTAGAATTTGTTTAGAAACATACAAGAGTATAATGGCAGAAAAAGTTGTACAATTGTATTTGTTATAGTTACAAAAGTGATATACCGTATCTTTCATGAAAACTGCATTTTTTGCAGTAACATCAATAAAAGAGAGTATCGTATTGTAGAATAAGCGATATCAATTAAAGAACTTGTCAGTTTTAATTTTTTACCGTAGAAATGAATGTCAAGTGGAAATCGTAAATGTGACTTCTGCAGCAAAAAATAAATTCGCTTGATTAATATTAATGAATATCATAGAAAATTCAACTGACCGCTTAACTTACAGCCACTGTTCTTATCTCGCTAGAGACAATGCACAGTTCGAGATATAAGAAAAGCGTGAAGAAAAATCGTCCCTGAAGAGGTTGAATTAGCTCCGTATTCACTTGTTAATAAAAACAGATCTAACTCTTAATTGTGTAAATCTATTCTGATCGGAGAATATATTACATTCATCGTTGAATGGAAGCGATTACGTTTACAGAAAAGCAATTACTGTCTAGATCTAGTAGTAAACGCCACCATCGCTAAGATTTGAAGGATAGCAAAGAATTTCATTTGCGAGTGTCGATGAATCGAATCGCCCGTGATACAACGGTTCAGTCCGTGCAATTTTCTCAAGGTAAAGTTTACTATAAGTAGACGCTCGTCAGTGCTGAATGCCTGTAATCGCGCTGGAACATCGTCTTGTAACTTTCTCGAAATAGGCTGTACGCGGTCGCAATTTCGATGGCATCCGTTCCCCTTCGCAGCGATGCACATATGTACGAGTGCAGCGAGTAAAATACTCTCGTCCCATTAAGCGTTTCAACGCTCTCTTTTCATTGGAAATTAAACCACTTCAAACCAAGTGTCCGTAAACTTGTCGTCTCGTTTCTCTGCCTTTTGCTCGAAGTTAGACAAATCTCTCGAGTCGACGGTCGAGTTCGTAACAGCATAGGAATCAAAACTTTGCGGTTGCGTAACTTTGATCGAAGACAAACATGAATTTGGGTTGTTTATCGATGTCCCGTAGGAAGGACTTCCAAACAGAACAAATCAATTGTGTCTGTTCGTGTTGAATTCTAGAATGTTATGCTTAAATACTTAATATTTTGTGTTTGTACGAATTTCGACTTTTTTAGATGGCTGGGTAAGTTGAATGGATAGTGAATAATATTTAATAATAACACGTAATTATACACTCGGTAAAATATAATAGTTTTAGTTAACCAACTATGATTATACTTATTAGTAAATAAGAGCAAGTAACGAGTGATGATTCTAATGAAGTTATTCATCGAGTAGAATATGACCGTCGCGGTCAGCCAACTAAGGATGCATTTAATATTAATCGATTGGTAATTACATAACACTATCAAGTTGGAGTGCAAAATTGAAACTAAATTGTCGATCAATTTTAATTTGTTAGACATTGAATAAAATCCTTCGTTAATTTTTATATTATAATTGCTATCACGTTACCTGAAAACAAATAGCCTTTACTTTAAATATAAACTATATCTAGTTGAGTGACACGAGAATGCTTTAATAAAGAGTCTTAATATCGAGGTTTAATTTCAATATCGAAAAAAGTACATGGTGCATGAAAATATGAAAAAGGAACCAATTATTTTCTAGAATCAATTCCTTGTATTATTTTAAGACATCTGAATATTCTCAAGTCTCTCTGCCAAGCGATTCATATTTGTACGTTCATAACAGTCCACTTTTGAAAGGATAACCCCGTATTGCGAACATTATTAAGAGCCAGACGGTGTAATAGACGTATAAAGTAGAGTAAATATATGACTATACTCTAGACGCAAGGAGCACAGCCGTCACGAATGTGATTTGGTAGACTTACACAGCAATTGAAAGGAGAAATATATAAAGGAAGTACGAAGGAAGGTGATATATCGAATGCTCAATTAAGGGAATCCTGTAATCAGAAAACTGCATACAATTTGCCTCGCGAAGTACTCTTGGATAAATATAATATGTAGTATTTTCTTGTATATTACTTCCTACTCCTCGTTACTTACACGTGCATACTAAAGTGATGCATGTTATCCATATTGTATAGAATGTAATTTATAAGTAAGAGGTAAGAGATAAGAGGAAATTAGAAATGAGAAGTGTTGAGTGTTCAATATATCTTATATTGCTTCCTTTATACTATATATCCCCACTGACTATACATAATTATTTTGATTTTCCGTTTCACTCTTAATCGATTACGTGAAACCATCATCTATTTATACAGGGTGTCTACAGTCAAATCTGAACAAACTCAGGGAATCGATTCTACAACTAATTTCCAAGAAAAAGTTCCTCCAAGACAGTTTTCGAAAAACCCCTTATTTTACGAGTATTTTGACTTTTAATTGTTTGTCCGTCTTTTCAACCTTACACTCTTTAAATGGCCATAACACCATCAAGTTACAGTGCAAAATTAAAACTAAATATACCATTAGAAAGAGCGTTAAATGTCCAATCTCTCTTATGCCAAATTAAAATTGATTACGTAGATTTAACGAGTGGAAAATCAAGCCAAACTGAGAATTCAGCCAATAGCAGACTGCAATTTTTAGAAACAAAATTGCTATTAAGAAGATTAAGGGAGGGAGAGCGAAAAGATGAAAGGCTATCACTCGGGTGGGATGTAATCTCTTCGAACGAGGCCCAACGTATAATTGCAATCAAACTTCACTTCAAGCAAGTTCGTTTGATCGTTCAATTACGCTTCGTGCCTCGTTCTCGAGCTTACATCTGTAGTTTTTCGGAGATTGTACCAATTTTTCATTTTATAGAATAAGAATAGTATTCCTCGCGGATGAAACCGCGGAGCGCAGCTAGTGTTCTATAAAAATAAAAATCTTAAAACCCCTTTAGAAAAACCCTTTATGATCAAATATGATTATAATGAATTACATGGCTCCATAGTTACGCAATTTGACAGAACGCGATTTGCATATTTTGCAACGAATTGGCATCGAGCGCAAAGAGTTAATTGCTGTAGTCGTGCCCGTGGGTACGGTGCAGCGAGAGAGAAGAAAAACGCGTTCCACGTCGCGCAGCTAGCGTGATTTGGGCAGTGCAGCCGGAGGCGATGGCATTGCGCGATGCAGGCGGGACTGCATCCTGGCATTGTGAGCAATGTCATTGCCTCCGCGGCTAGAGGCCCTTGCTTGGTCGAGGACGAATTTCCGGCACGCACGATCACCGCCAATGCCAAGTCGATCCGATTCATCGAGCGCCATTTGTCAACGCTGACCGTCAGGGACCATCGTCTCGCATGAATCTTCCGTGAACGCGTCTCGCGAATTCTCGCCCGCGCAACTAGGCAATTCCGTGGCAACGTACGAGCAGGCGATTAAACGAAGCGCCGAGCGGCGAAGTTATGAGAAAACGGAAGACGTCGGGATTAATTACGTGCGAGATCGAGAGTCGCGATATGAAGGATCGCTGGATGATTCAGCAAAGGAGAAATTATTAGGAGCTTTGGACCCCATTTCCAATGAACCCTTTACATAAGCGCGAATAACAAATCACGTCAAGCAGTAACAAAATGTACTGCAAATATTGTCCAAATACAAAGCTCAACCTTAAAATTGATTTTATCAAGAACACCTTCGTAGCTTAATTTCGATAGCTTAGTTCAATGAATTTAAAAAAAATTGTTTCAGGATGTTACTCGTGTTAGTAGAAATTTGTATATCAGTTTGCGTAGAATCCTACGCGCGAACTATGAAAACAACGTTTGGTAAAATTGTCACGAAACCCCAACGAGGTTCGTTTCACGAATGCAAGTGTTTTGCCAGCAGTGGCAGGGGATCGATATAGCGTTTCCGACGCGGATGTCCGAGAAACAGGAATATAGGAGTCACGGGAAACACCAGCTGAACGTGGATCGTGCGATGCATTTGAGTGCATGCCACCACGCTGTTGCGAGCGACTAAACGTAACGCCTTTGTGTAAAACGAGTATTCGAGTAAAATTTCACGTATTTTCGACGGACGAAGTCTCCATATCGACTGTATGCAAACATACCTCTTGAAACTTCGCTTCGTCGAATACAAAAACAATTTTTTTATAATCGAGAGGTGAAAGAAGGAACGGAATACGTTCAAAAATAAACTGCCTTGTAAACGTATTGTTGCAACTGATCGCACACTAAATACTTTCGAAAATAATTCATTTTACATTGGTTTAAAATTACTCGTTCATTTGAATAAAAGAGAACTTTAGAAGACGCGGCTATGCACTTTTGAATTCTGTACAGCGTCTCCTTCTTCTATCTAATTTAATCGTACAATAATTGGCTTAGCAGTATGGAACTTGTTATGTTACATAAAACATTATAAAAACAAGAAATCTAAATAGTGGTTTATATTACCTAAAGTATTACCAAGTGTAATTAATCTATTCTGGTTAACTCTGTAAGTATTATAACATTTACTTTCAATATTTTTTATATTATTTGCTACTATGTCCATTCTATATTTTCTTGTATGCTCAGATTTTCTATAAACGCATAAAAATCCACAGTCTAATTATTATTCAACTGTTCCAATTTACGATCCGATTCTAATGGAAATAAAAACGCGAGTTAAAAGAACCTTTAAACCCTAATGGCGTATTCTACTGTACGTAGAGGTCAACGATGCTAAGAACTCGAGTTAAAAGAGCGCATGCATCCTTAACAGCGCGTTCTGAGTGGCGTTCCACTAGCAGAAAAGCGCTTGAGTCCTTAACAAGCGAATACGGCCCATAAATTCTCTACTTAAAATTCCATGCTCTCCGCCAAAGAAAGAACCAACGCAGGAACGAAGTTTACTACTCCTCGCGAGAAAAACGTATAACTACTCGCAGCCTGTTGGAGACTCCTAGAAATGGAATGGAATATAAAACTGTCCTCCCGTCTCTTGCTGCACTATAAATACTTAAAACATCGGATGATATAAACCATACCAGGAATTTTACGGGAACTGAGACGACGAACGTTCATTAGTTGACTTCAAACTCGTTTACCAGCTGCTGGCGTAAGGAGATGTATTTTTATCAATTTTCTCAGGAAGATAAACCTGAAAATAATCTCTTCACTTCTGAAAGTGACTTTGTCTCGCAACGCACAATGTTTGAATATTTACTATAATTCAATCTTTTATTTAGCTACAAAAATAAATGCACCGAGAATATATGTACCATGTGTATATCTGCCACTACAAAATAAGAAAAGAGAAAGTTTAGGATATGGTCTACCCTCTCAAATGCCATTGACGACTTTTATTTACGAATAAAAAATAAGTTCTTATTCAACGAATCGTTTTTCGAATAACGGCTCATAAAAACGTTGTACCTCTTTGGCCATGATTTTAATTCAAATTCACGATTATCAATTCAGTGATCACGAAATCGTTCATTTATAATCCGAAAACGTTTCGTTTAAATTTAGATAAACATTTATTGTAAAAATAAACAAGAGCCTTCAGAAATCAGCCAATAAATATCATTATAATTGTTACAGTTCGCTAACGTATTATTAAAAAATTTCAATATACCTATTGAAACCCACGTAACTCGAAACACGTGAGAAATATCATTTTTTATTACAAGAAAAAAAAAATCAAACCCGATGGAATTAACGTATGCAGATATTCAAATTCAATTTCGAGTGCGTCGCGTCAAAGCAAAGAAATTGAAACCTTTGTTATCAGTGCTCCGCACGAGAACAGGATGTTGGGTTCAATCGATAGAAGTTCGTTCCAAGAACGAATTACAAGCTGCAACGCTCCGGCCGCACTCTCACGCACGCACGCACACACACGCGCGCAAGTAATAACCCGCCCACGCTCGTACCTTAGGCGTGTCTGCCTTTTGAGGGCGAGCAAAAAACCGGACCTGCCTAATCGTCGGGGAGACTGTGCATAGCAACGTCTTTTCTGACAAACAAACCTCTGTGCGTGTGCAGCGTTTAAGTGGTCGCCAACCCTAGCCGTGCGTCATATACAGAAGCTGTACAGAGTTGATGCAAGGGCTGATCTCTTTCCTCAGAGATCCAGACCATGTGACGACAAAATCCAGATGTGTGTCGAGTGGTGTCACTGACTACATTCAAGATTTTTTTCTCGGTAACTTTTTTTTCTCAGATTTTTCCAAAGTAATTTGGTTTAGCGAAATCTATATCTATACTTCCATACCAATATCATAAAGAAGTAACGTTTGTTTGTTTGTATTAACCTTTGGTCAGAAGTTGGCAAACAATGAATATTATTAATTTGTCACTCGTCTCTGGCGAACAGAGGTAAGTATGTCACGAATTAATGGAAGCAAAATACAAAATCGCGTGTTACTCCGACATACATAGTTGCGGGCTTACGTTATCGGGACAGTTTTTATCTACTTTTACGAGTAGCTACCATATAGGTCTGAATTTCTCGATCCTTTTTTCCTAGCTGACTGCAGTAGCGCGAAGCTAAGTAGTACTGATTAGAGATACGTTTAGCTGTCTGAATATATTAATGACTCTACCACTGGTTCTCTGATAAATTCAAACGGTTTCTTGCAATGGCAGGTAATAGCTATACGAATATTCATATTACACTTTTCTAGTTGAGCTTACTTAAAATATTATTTTCATTTAATAAAATTTGCAAAATTGATTTGAAATGTTTATCAACTCTACCTCAGCTCTGCCGACTACTCAACGAACTTGCTTTCCCAATCGATCGAACAAGCTATGCTAATCGAGATAAGCAAATCCTATCAGAGTGTGTCAACACAGTTTTTCTCATTTTCCATGCATACGTTCCATACCGGCACATTCTTTCTCTCAACTCTATTCGTCGTCGTCTACATGAAACATTCAAATACAACATTTCAATGATTTAAGAAAAATAAAAATTCCTTCCGAGCAATTATAAATAAAATTTTAAATATCATCAAAATTATTCCCAAACGAATAATCATTTCTGAGCCATCAATCAGATATAAGTATACTGCAGATTGTATGCACTTATGACGTATGTTAACATAAAAATGTATACAAAACGCATGCAGAATATATTTCATAGAATAATATAATAATATTAATGCTTCCTTTTGCATAAGCACATACAAGGTGTTTCTTAATACGTAGGCGCTTTTTGGAATGTATGGTACCGACACCAATACGAATCGAAAGAATCCTTCGCCAATTTGCGAACCGCGGCCTCGTTATCGAGATATAAGCAATTGAAATTTGCAGGTGCGACTTCCGCCAATCGATCTCAAAGCTCGATCAGCTGTTCGCGATAGTCTGAATTTATATTATCCAGTCACGAGTCTCTCAGTTGTTTTATTGATAACATTTTTATGGCGTATTCGTCATGTGTATTGCCGTGCAAATTCACCTGACCGTTCAAGGCCACTTTCCTGACCGTGAGTGACGTCACAAACTACCTCCTCTCTTATGGTATCGCTGCGAGCCTCGGCTTTCTTCGGACACATGGTCAGGCGCGTTTGGACTTATAGGAATACATCTAGTGATGGGTTCGAGATACGTCGAATCTACTACTACTTTTTCGATATCAAAAGTTTTTTTATTAACGATTAAAAATATTAAGGATCTCATTCTAAAATTAAATAGAAACAAAAAGATTCGCGTTAAATTAGAAGCTTGACATTAAAAACAAGCTTATAACTATAAATTTGTTCATTTAGATCTTTTTATTAAAAAGATATCGAATTAATAACAATTTCATATACATCTGTCTCCGATTGTACCTCATATACGTGCTTAAGATATTTCAAAAATAATACTCGAAAATGGGAGAAAGAAAGTTACCGAAAGATACCTGATGGAGAATTATAAATATAATGTTTACATAAACACATAAAGATCACGAAAGAATGAATAAATCTTGTTTATCCTTCACAATCTTGCATATTATGTATCATTGCTCGTACTTCGGAAATGAATTCCGACCAGTACGACACCCATGTCTAAATTTAATACGAACGCAAAGGGTCAGTCATCTAATGAAAGCAGTTAGAAAGCATCGTATAAAATATGTAGAAAGTACTAGAAAAGCGTTTCCTTAAAAATTTGTTTCTAAAGGCACCGTTAACGGAGTTACGACTTGTCACACTTGTTTAGCCCGTGCTAATAGTAGCATAATAGCATATTGACAGATCTATGAGATCGTACATACACACCAGAGATGAGCAAAACCCTAGGCTTCGAATAAATTTGAAGTTTGCCGATGTGTTTGTCTCGTTTCCTCCTTCGTAAAATGTTCAAAAGAGGAAACGAGACAAACACATCGGCAAACTTCAGATTTATTCGAAGCCTAGGGTTTTGCCCATCTCTGATACACGCACCTTTCGAATATATTTACGAATACGAGCAGTTCCTTTAGCAGCGAAAGGGTGACATAACAAAAAGGTCGGTTTTGCTCCTAGCTGTACCTCCGTTCTCAAATCTTTGACCCAGAACTTGTTTTCGAAACAAGGAATGTTCGTGCGAACGAGTCGGCGATTCGAGCTTGGCAGTGCAACAATGAGAGGAAGAAATCGCCACGATGCGACCGCAGTAGAGAGGCGTGAGAAAAAGATAAAGGTCGAGTTCGAGAAGCGAGTTAACGGGCCGTTATACCTTGGGCAGCGAGCAACAGCAGCACCAAGCAGGCACCAGCAGCAGCAACGATCGCACGGCGATGAAGTACGCGGCCGGGTGACCGACCTTTACGTAACGCTTAGCCGTTTGCGCCGGAACGGCTGACGTCCATTCGATCTAACAGCGATGCGTCGCCCGATGCAGCTGCACCAACGTGTCGAGAAGACGCTCCCGCGGTACTTGGTCTTCTCGACGTCCCTGCTCTCCGTCTGATCGCATTTGTGACCGACTACCTGTCACTCGCGCGCTACTACGACGCAGGACGCGTTCTCGAGCCAAAAGAAAACAACGCCTCTACTACCTTCTCCTCGACATACGCCAGTGGTCGTATGCTTACGTGGATACTTATAAATCGTGATTGGATTATTTAGAGAGGACAACTAATCATCTTTTAAGAAGATTCGAAAGGTTTTGTTTGAAGGGAAACGATGATTTCCTCGAAAAGATGCGTTTCGTATTGAAGAGGTCTCTTCGGTAAGGGTTGTTCAGAAATCTTTGCTTCGAGACCAATTTCCACAGGAGACTCTTGTGGAGTCCATTGCCCAACGAAACTTGTCAGAAACACACTGCACATGCACATTATGATTTATAATTTATAATTATTAGAACTACGTGCTGAATATTTATGATGAGAATGGATTTTGTGTAGACTGAGTCACTGGCTCTAGACGATATCGCCAGAGAGCTGTGTGTTTAATTTGTTTCTCGCGGAATTTTTATTCACTGTGAAAAATTGATTTTCTAAATCCTCGGATACAATAATAATAAGACTTCAGGTATGTTTTTAACACATTGATTGTCAAGCTCGCGATTTAAAATTTTGTTTCAAGACAATTGGGAACTACGTAATCTAGCATTTTTCGTGGTACTTTTTCCCTAACCTCGCCACAAAATCTATTCAGATTTATTTCCTTCGATAGCATGACTTCAAAATTAATTGTTTCAGTTCTCTAGTAAAAAGCTCTGTCACCCATGCATGAATTGGCGCGACGATCAACGTGTTAATAAAATAATGACTCAAAAAAGAATTCCGTCCTCAGTGACCACAACTTAAAGGCGCGAATCCATGTGGATTGTTCCAGTGAAGAATATTCAGTAATCGAAGAGTTAAGAAACGAAATGGAGCTCCTTTGGAAATCCCTTTAACTTGCTGGTAGCGAATCTCTATAAATCTCTATAAATCTCATTAAAGTTGCCAATTATTGTCCTAAAGCGATGCCACCAAAAGAGTGTAGTATCAACAGCGTGTAGCTTGCATACTTACATTCCCCGCTGTTCTGGTAACGATCAATAATGCTCCACGTGTCGCCCGGTGGAACGTGCGCCGGGACGTTAGCGTCCCTTGACACGGCACTTGCCAAACTATTCTCGCATATTTCTTTCCGTATGCGCTTGTTTGCATCATCTTTGGAAATCGAGCGACGGCGAGTACGCGCGGCGTTTTGCATACGACCCGATGCCCGCGCGTCGTAACGCGTTCGCAATCGAAACTCTTGGCCAATTTGCCGACTGGTTTACTCTTCCTGCCACGCAGAAGAACGTCTATGCTTTATCGCGACGCTTCCCGGACGCGTTTGCGAGAAACCGACCGCGGGCCAAAATAATTGCGACGCTCATGGCGGATCCCTTACGCAATGAAACCGCCGCGCTTAGAAATGTCGAATGAAAAGCAGTGTCAATCCAGCACTTCGGATTTTACTACGGAACAATCGCGAAGCTAATCTTCTGGATGCACTTTTATCGAGTTGTTGCAGCAAATGAAGAGATATTGTTGTTGGGGAATTGAAATAAAATTCAAAAATTTTAAGTAAAGATATGTGAATATTTTATGATGATTTTATTGATTAGGTAACAATATATATATATGGAGATGAAAAAATATAGTTTTAGAATTTGTTTAAAAACATACAAAAATATAAGATTAAAAATTGCACAAAAAGTTGTGAAATTGTATTTGTTATAGTTACGAAAATTATATATCCTATTTTTCATCAAAACTGCATTTCTTGCAATGAACATAAATAAAAAAACCCAAATGAAATTTGATATGTTTAAATATGATGGATTTCAACCGCGCTCATTCGACATTTCCTTTGAGTTCGCATACATTTCGAGTTACAAATTTTCTAAACAAAACTTCAAAATTAAATGATTCTTTAATGAAGAATTTGAACATTTCAAGGTCTTCATTTGTACGAGGTATATCATAATTTTAACGTTATTTCAGCACATTAACAGTAACATTTACTTTCTATATACTTTTGTACCAATTAGCTCAATGGACCAAACGCAAATTAAATACTATTTCGTGATCATCGAATAGAAGCATTTAATGTCTCGAAGTTACTCGTATTAAAGTTTCACTTATAATCAAAGTACGTGTACAGTCATATATAGATAACCAACGAAGATGCGTAGAAAGTCGTGACAATTGCAACAAAGACCTGCATGACCGCACGATTCCTCGAAGCAGAGCGCGGAAATCATTGTTTATCGCCAGCTGACACGTTTCACCAGCGTGTCGTGCTCGTTGTAAACGGTAACATTATGTAACGACACTTTACAGGTATAATAAGCAATACGTTTGCCGGCCACGATTGGATGTCTTCTGATCGTTTTACAAATTGAATCCCATTTTATGTCATTACGTTTACCACTGCAATTGCACGGAACGTGCACAATCGCGAAAGAATTTATACCTACGTAATAACATAATCATTTCAAATTAAGAAATCAATCTTGAAAGTAATTACGTATGAAATTACCTGATGTGCAATTACGCATTCTGCAAAATCGTTCATATTTCTAATATTTGTTTCTCTTAATCACCACAACATTGTAATGCAAGTCATGAGTAACAGGAGTAACAAAAACTAACAATATCTGCCTTCATAGGTTTCAGCGATGAACTTTGTTACTTCGTTACTGTTGACTTGCAAGGGAGTCAACAAGGGAGTAATTAATTTTAACTTATTGTAAATGATGGAATGTGAAAATACTGGTTTTTTTCTTATAGGAATCTCTATTACTTAATAATTTTCTTTAAATGATCATGATAGACATTAAATTTTCACCAGCAGTTTTCTTTTTTAAAATATTCTGTGTATTGCTTATATTTACTGTGTACTTACTGTGTAGTTACTGTGTATTTCTGTCAGAATTACAAGTAGTTATTACAACCCTACATCGCACTAACTTAAATTATATGTTATCGAGCAAAATAATTACCGTATATTAAATCACATTATTCTACACACATATAACAGACATTTGTAACCAGATTAAAATGAATTTGAGTAAATCGTACACATGCCTCAAATATGTCTAAGGTCGATCAACTCGAAAACGTTGCGTTGTACAAACAAAACTGATTCTACGTTTTTTTATTTTTCCGTTAACACGGAATCATTTCGATCGATTGCACCACTCAATCAGGGTTTCGAGGCAGGGAATTTTGGGTAAATGTTAATATTTTTCTCCGAATCTTCCGCGATGTTTCCACTCGTTACGTCCCAACCGTCTCCAACATCGCTACTAAAATTGTTACTTCCAGTTGAATTAGAAGGCAAAGAAATAGAGGTAGCTTTCTCTAACCCAGGAAAGCAACGATCACCGCTAGTTGGCCTCTCCGCTTCGTTTTGCACGGACACATAACCATTTTTCACGGTCAAGTACCGCCCCGCTGATGCTTTCGTTCGATCGAGTTTCCTGGCTGTCTCTGACCTACTCTCTCGGCCTCCTCGACGGCACCACTTCAGGTGCAGTGTTCTCCACTCCTCAGAGGCAATCGACGCGCATGATAGACGACGAAGAAAAAAATTGGAAATGTGGTAACCCTTTTCGAACGAGACGAGTTTCTGGCGAAATGTCATAAACTTAACGATTTAGTCTGTGATAAGTCGTAACGATAATTATGTATTGCATAATTAAGCATAATTTAAGCAAAATTTTATTTGAAAAGTAAGCGACGGTCAGAAGGACCCTCCACTGATTTATTGATAAAATTAATTCCATTTTGTGATTCAAATTGTTATCTTTGTCGAACGAATAACGAATCAAAGGTTGTTTATCTTTCATCCATTATTGTACATTTTTAATCAGATAAGTATTTTTTCCAACTCTGTCGCTATCCAACACGATTGCATCGTACGATAAGGTCTTCAACATCTTTGCACATTCTACTGTTATTCTTCAAACATTTATTGTACACGGAGTCTTACAGATTATTGCACGAAATATCGTTACGGCTGCGGCTTCGATAAGAGAGAATCAGCGGTCGGGTACAACTTAAAGAGTAATCGCAGCCTCGCCTCCGAGTCACGTAATTCCTTCGAAACTCGGATTACTTCCTATCGGCAACGACTTCCTGAAGTGGATACTTCTAACGAATTGAAAAATCGTGATCTAACACGCTAGGTGTGACTTTGAAACCGACGCCTATTTCTCGTACTCTTGAGAGCTCCAGTTATATAAACATTTAATTTATTCACCGCGGCTTTTATGAATTTCTGATTACATTAACTGGCTGATGTTTGTTCACGCATTTGACTATTATTGTATGTAAGATTACTGACTGTAAGGTAGTTTATAGCATAGTTATTCGAAACGTGATTGTAGTTATTTTGTTCTTTTATCGAGGATTGAAGCTAAGAAACATTTACATTGATTGAAAGTGTGTTCTAAAGAGTTTAAATTGTAAACAAAAAAAAAATGTTTTCATTAGTGCGCAGAGCCTTACCATTCCCATTCGTATGCAACTTTTCCATACGACGCTATTCATCCAACGAAATGATCTCTCTATCGCGCAACGACAGCTACGCGTATTGTTCTGATCTTCAACGTTTTCCGGTCCCTCGACACATTGTGCGAAGGGTTCCTTTGTGTTAGCGTGTCCTATTAAAAGACATCGAGAGCTTGAAAAGCTACCATCAGATATCAATATTTCATTAGTAAATGATCATACCGTGGAGCAACGGCGGTTTCAAAAGAGAGGAGATCGCTCTCCTCCAAAAGTTATGAAATCTTTAAAAAATGTATGTATTTTTTGTATAATTATGATTTAAAGCAGGCGGAGATAGACAGAGGTAAAATACGTGCGAAAAACATTAAAAAGTTTTCTACATTCTATCCTGGTATTATTACGAATTTACATGAATGCTTGTAATTAAAAAGTGTAATTACTCTTTTTTAAATTAAATCTCATACCATTCGATATACGATTCGCAACTTTTCACCGTATCAACATTTGTTTCAAATTTACAATTGTATTTTAAGAGACGAATAAGAACAGATACATAAAAAAAAGTACGTGTACTTGCGTTGACAGAAACAATTGCTACTTCAGAACTTGTAACTTAACATACTTTTTTAAATTAATTACCTCTTTCCATAAGTATCCCAGTACCTTTTTTTGTAGAGATTGCGAAACTGTATTGATTATTCCGCTAAAAAGAGGACAGTATAATTTCACTTTGCATAACAGAGTGACATAAGACTGCGGAGTATTTCATTTATGACTTTCTTCCCCATCTGCAATCGTTTCAAAAATCCTTTCAACAGTATTGCCTTATTGGATGAAGCGCTTTGTACGTGTATGTGTACTATTCGTCGTTTTAATGTTATTAGAAAAAGCTTCAATAGCTCTTGTTGAACTTAAACATCACGATATAACGAATTGTATTTTCTAAATATTACTACGTATTTCAAGTTTGAGAAAAATTCAACTTGAACAAAATTAATATATCTTGGGGTGACCTGATGTATAATTATCTTTCATTCACATTATTTGATCGAAGCATTATACTTAACATTAGCTCGTAACGAAGAGTATAAACTGATGTTTTACTATATTATATTATATCATGTTATGTCACGTCATATTATATTATATTGTCTTCCATAGTTTAGACAACTCTCCCATTCACAGGATTAAATTCGGAATAGAGAGAGCAGCTGTTTAGCCAGCTTTTAAAGATTTCCGAGCACCGTGTATTGGGGCGATCCTTGTCACGTAAATTACAGGGGTTCCCTGTACGCTTCGACGTGCTGTGGGAAACCAGGACACGCGTTGCGAAGTCTACACTGATTCACGCGGAGTCCGATGATTTCATTGAAGGCCTGCTATAACTGGTTTGTTATTGGACGTGTACGTTTGTGATCGCTTGCTACCGTGCCGGAAGAGGTATTCTCGATGCGGGCTTACTCAATGGACTGCTGGCGATCGTTTCGCGCGAGATTTCGGTACACAGTGATCCGTTTAACTTAAGATGTGTACTAAAATCGTATTTTCGACTTTGTCGCAGGAGCTTGAACATTTTATACGATAATGTTGTACTGTTTACCTACCGACTGTTTAGGTTTTACTTCGCTAGGGGGTGTTCTCCAAGTATAAAGGAGGTTACAAGTGTAAAAGGAGTATTGTATGTATTCAATATCCTAAAATGTCTATGTTTCGTTTTTTATGTAAGAGTAAAGTTTCTCCTTATTTGCCAAACGTTTCTTATTCTGTTTCTTGAGATTGGTAGTAGAATAATGTGATTTACTGAGAATACGAATAAAGTTGACATGTGCGATTATGTCACGATTATTTTCAAAACATTACTTTAATATTCGTAGTGGGAAAACGTAATTATTTCAATGAAACAATGTTCAATGAAACATACAATTTCATGAGTATGTCTTATCGAAAACATTTATATTGTTCAATTTTATCTTTATTTGAGAAGCTAGCGAAGAAATTAATCCTAATCCTTTTTATGTGGAATTAAATCCTTCTTAAAATTTATTTGAAACGCTCTTAAAATTGCTCACGAAATCTCAAAGTGAGAATATGGAACTTAAACATGAAGTTTTATTGAAATCCATGCAACCGTTTAGAGTCCGTTTAGTTCTTTTTAATAGTCGAAACGTGACAAAGGAGCTGGCAACCGAGCACCACACAGTCGATCGACGAATGATTTTCAATCGGCACGATCCGATAGCTCGCGAGTTGCATGGTCTTAGGCACGCGCGCACGTCCCAGTCGCGTATCCGTTTGCTTTAAGATCGAACCGATTAATTTCGTTCGGCCGTCGCCGAGCACTGGCCACGTTTATGCGTAGCGCTCGTCCTTACATAACGCTTTTTATTATGTAATTGACAGAAACGTCGACCCTGCGCGCCTGCGTACCGCCGGGCGAAAGCGTCGCGCATGCAGGCAACCTGACGAAATCACGCGTTTTCCAGCGCGATCGATCCTCGCGCCTCGTTTCATTTCCACCCGCGGACTGGCGAACACGCTCCACCGCGACCCCTGAAAAGTAAAACTTGATTCCCACCAATGCTCGAGGGACACGTCGCCCGAACGATACTCACGCTCGATAGAAATTAACAAAACGAATCGAATAAGTGTGCACCTTCCACTTTTTTTTTTTTCATTTGATTGAGTTGAGGTGTGTCTTTGTTGGTTACAGAGAGCGTAGGGTCGCCTCATGCGGGTAGGCAATTAGGTTCCGTATGTGCAAACGTACCTGATTATGGGGGCGCTATTTCGAAAGTAATTTATCAATAGTAACAATAAGGCGATGATATTATGAATACTTTAGATTTAAATGTTTGTATTAACATTTTTGTGGCGCTTAAAGCTAGGACAAAGGAATTCTCGGATAATAGTACAATCACTTTCTTTTATTAAATTTCAATTTATTGAAATAAGAATGATCGAAATTGACAATTTGCTCCAATATTTAGGTAATTTAGATACCATATTTTCTCCGTTCCTAAACCACATAAGTAGAGCTAACACAAGTGAACATAAGTAACTGGGTGGTGTTACACATTCTCCATGTGCTTTAAAACATCAAATTCCATTTTCAAACGCCACGCGCAATGCTTCGATATGAGAAGCCACATCCTGTCAATACTTTCGTTTACTCCTAAAGCCCTTGACAAATTTACGTTTTTATTTTATTTATTAAATAAAATTTATTAAGTGTTTTTTACGCAACTCGTATACAAAATAACAGTATAATAGAATGTTTGGATATAAGAATATTCATATACTGGGAGTTCGGACACGGGAGGATCCTCTCCTGTATTTCTTTCATCCGTATTATACCTGTCACTTCCTGCGTGTCCCAATAACTTCATGATTCACTGTACAGATATCTCTAAGATTGTTCGTTGGGTGTGAGCATTGCTCGAGCGTGGTTCGAGCTCCGGTGGGAATCGAGCTTTGCCTCGTCTCGAATTTGGCATGAACGTTGCGCGAGCGAGCGTGAGCGTTCCTCGAGCGCAAGTGGGAATCAACCATAAAACTCCGCCCGCGGATCCGACGACGGATCGCCGGCGTCGCGGTAATCGTCGGCGTGGACGGTGTGTATCGGACGTACCTACGAACGGCGCTCCTCGTTAGATAATATAACGATGGCCGAGGCAGCTACGGCCGGGGCTCTAGTGTCAACGTAACCATTTATATAAATCTATCGTTACGTAATCGGCCGGCCGATCTCTACAACCAAATAGATTCGGCCCGTGCTGCCGTTACGCGACGCACACAGTCTGGCCACGTGGTGACCGCTGCGCCGTGTTACTCCGCTTTCGTCGCTTGATCCTTCGAGCTTTCATTACGCGCATTCGAAAACGTTGCGACATGCACGCCGCGATTTCAGTTTCGCGTCGTCCGAGCTTTCCTATTTTCTCGAGCGCCGTCCCTAGTCGTGCGAACAGTTGTTCGATTAGAAATGCACGATACGAGTCGAATCGAACGTACTCTACGTTAGCGTTTCGACAAAATGGATCGTTATCGAAACGGAATTCGAGCCTCTGTGATCGTCGAAGAACATAAAATTATTAAGTAGATGCGTTAACTTATTTTCCCGGCAACTTCGAAGTGATGAGATTCTAGTTATGTAAGTCGGGATTTAACGTCGTTGTCTTCAAATCACTTATCGCATAATAAGATAATATCGGCGTACAATGGTAGAATTGGTCTTTATCGATATTCATAATTATACGTATATGAGTTTAAAAGTGATAAATGTTTATTTATATTAACGATCATAGGGAACCACCTATGTGTCAAAATAGGGTAGACTTGAAACTCAATTGTA
>NC_071976.1:4210720-4229493 GCF_026283585.1 Hylaeus volcanicus | reverse complement strand
ATTGTATTACTATGTCAATGTACGAAAATTAAAAAGTATACCTAGAATTTTTTGAACATCTAATATATACGGATCAAAGAAATTCAAATTAGACCTCGTACTTTCCATGAACAACGCTCAATCTATTTCGATTCAAAGAATGCATGAATCCTGGTAAAATCATACAAGATGCGGAGATGGTCAACATTTTCAAGAATATCGAAGATCCTGGTTACACAACTCATCCGACTCGTTACTACCGTTTGATACCAATACTCTCGTTATATACACCAACACACCAAACGCGTTTTCGATTCTCGGAATGTCTCACCTTTGGACGAAAAGCAAAAATTATTTCAAGAGAGTCAGAATTTATACAAGTGAAATGGCTACGCTCCCAGTTAACTCTTAAACGGAATGCAACGAATATAGATTAGAATAACATACGTTTCATTTTAACATAAACCGCGCAAATGAAACTGCTGCTCTATAGTACGACTTAACACATTGATCGCCACGTCAGCCACGAATGGGTGACAGGCCTGTTCACCGAGGAACTGAGAGAATTAATTCTGAATGCGAGGCGTTAAAGAAACTTAATCTGGTGAAGTTTCAAAACTAAATACTACTCCCAATTATCTCGAAACAAAATTCTAGCCCCGTAGAAACTGTTACGAGTATTACTTTAGCATTCGAGGTATAAAGCTCTACAAAGCTCTACAAAGCTCTCCACGATTATGCGATTTCTATCACCGAGGCGTTTAAACTTTTGTACATCGGCTCCTCAATTACTGTTACCTGTTACTTTATTATTTATTCGTACAATCTTCACTCTACTTTTTCCTCGTGACACGGCTCGATGAGGATATAGGAGGTCAGGCCTTCGTGTCCCAACGTCGATTAACAACGCAAAGTTCGATCGATCGAAAACGAATCTCGCGTTACGCGTGCTGTCTCCAACGACCCGAAAGTGTTACGAAACACGGTGACGGTCGATAACTGCGACACTACTTATTCTGAATATTACAACCAGTCCAGAAGCTCAATTTTTCTATACCAACCGGTTACAGGTGTTTACCTCTGTGCGTCGCGAAACTTGGCAACAAGTACGTGGAAGCTCTGCTCCGCTGAGTACGTGGAACGGTTTAATCTTGTCAACTCCGGATTTAACGTGGAAACGAATAGACCATGATCGTGGATGGTAAGCGCAGGGAGTCAACGGGAACTTGGATTTACCGAGAAATTCGGGGAAGAAATTCCCACGTCGTCGAGGAAATGGTGAATAAACGGGAACCAGGAGCGGATCTACGTTCATTTGCAGCAAGTATTGTTATAAAACACGAACAGAAATGTACCGTGGAAATATTGTATCCGTTAGTCAACCTGCATCTTGCGTAACGCTCCTATCGTACGCAAGGTGCAACGAAGGGAAAGAAAAACCGTTTATCAGCCTTAGCGAACGAATGAGCGACAATGTGGTTCCTGTTTGAACACGGAAGGCCGCAGAGATATGTAAAGGCAACCGCGATATTCTTTTCCGCTCTCGATAAAAAGGGGGACTGTCATCCACGTCGGATGTAGTAGGCGCCCGTCACACGCCCCCCGAAAAACGAGCGTTGCCATAACGCTCCACGTCTCGTTCTTGAGAGGAATTTAGACACGTTATTATTTAAAAATGAAATACTCGTGCATTATAATACAAAAGGCCTAGTTTCACTATTTGAGATTCAATCTGAAAAAAGTCATAAAAACTAGGTGGCCTTCTTCTACCGAAGAACGAAATACTTGTAGTAGTTTATAGTACCATTGTTCGATTGTATTTAAAAAAGTACCACATATGTTATAAGTCTACCATAATCAGATAAATGTGGCTGACTTGCAAATATTACGTTTCGTGTTATCATTAAATAGATGTTACTATTAACATATTCTGAAAACAAATCTAGAAGTACACCTGTTAGTTGTAAAAGGCTATAAATACCCGCAGGTGTCAGTCGCCTGTAAATATGTCACTGGCACCTTTACATAAAAAAATTTAACTTCGTGTACGAACTATTTATCTTGTCGTAACGGATGAAACGCTTTATTTTAATACTTGAACGTATCCATATCGCAAGGAAAAAATTTGTAAAATATGATAAAAGTCTTTTATAGACCACCATAGAAGAGAATACCAAGCTACTACGGACTGAATGTAATATTATTTTTTACAGACTATACATCCGAACATGTAACATTTACCTCACTGATTACGAGCGTAATTTTTTCAATGTAAACGGACTGAATGTAATATTATTTTTTACAGACTATACATCCGAACATGTAACATTTACCTCACTGATTACGAGCGTAATTTTTTCAATGTACATAACGAAACATAAGGAATGAGTGGAGATAAAATCTACATGGAGAGACATGTATCGATAATATTGTAGTGATTTATCACACGAATTCGGAGTTGTTATATTTGAAAAACATTGGAAAGAAAGTTACGATGTTTGCTTTAATAGTTTGTCTTCAATTTTTAAGTTGATACGAAGAATGTCAAGTGACGATAAAATCACTTTCAAAGCAGTTTAAAAGAATGAAAGATAAAATAGTTCACTCCAGAAACGAAGGAATTTATGCATTTAACTCTTCAATTGTTATTTTCATTAGTACATTTTAAAGCAAAATTTTATATTCATCGTTGAAAACTAAAAATTACGGGAAACACCTGTGTAATTTATTACGAACAGCGACAAGCGTTAAATTCTCGTTGGTTCATTTGCAAGCTTCATTACACCGACGGTATTCATTAGTGTAAAGACCCAGACCCGTCAACTCATTCATGTCACTCCGTGCCACTGCAGGATGCGACTGAACTTGGCCAAGAATTACAAATAACGTCAGCGCGAAAATCTCAAGAATAAAAGAAAAAATAATCTTACAGGAAAAAGTTAGAAAGTTGGAAGAGGCCTATCTGATATGTCTATTTCTTTTTGGCTCCAGATCCTGAAGCTGTATCAAGGCCACCGCCATTTTTTTAAATGGAATAATGAAATTTTGTTTACACATTACGAAAACTGAGGTTGAGACGAATACACCGACCTATAATAAATTATTATAATAAATTTATTCGAGTAATTAACCATTGAGTTCTTTCAGGCAGTGCATATCAGAAACGTGCAAAATTCTTATCAAGACACACATTTCATTAATAGTAATAACAAATAAAAAATACAAGTTTAATCGTTCAATTAAACGAACACCACGAATAAATTCAAGTAAAATATTGGTTCCATCTACTGCGCGTGATCCAATCAAGAAAAGTCAAACTTGCTAACAACAAAGGGTTAATACTCCAACAAAGTTTAATTAAGATTAATCGCTAATCAGAGATGGGCAACATCTTTATCTAGATAAGACTTTCAAATAACGAATGAAAGATAAGCTAACTTCTATTCGTTATCCGTCTAATGAAAATAGGAATCGAGATTCTAAAATGAAACTACATCGCACGTTAATCGAGTAGACTTCTCTGAACGACTCTTTAATAGAAAAATCACTACACGATGGTTCTATTCGTCATCCACTGTTAGAGTAAAATTTTTCCTCTACCTATCGCTAACTTTCCGAACATATAATTCACAGTGCAGATCATAAATAAACGAACCATCAAAATTCATAAGGAAGCTACAGAGAGAAAGGTTGATTCGAGTGGAGGAAGCGCGCGAGTAGAAAATTCTTGGGTCGCCCCCCGTCGCCGGAAACTGATTTCCTCGGTCCAGGATGCAACGATAACGGAGATGGAGCGGTATCCACGACGCGTGCAAGCGCCGCCAAAAATAAATCGGAGTCCCCGATGCCGGTGGAACCACGGCCGCCGATAAATGGCAAATCGCCAGGAAAGCGCCAAGTTTACATAACAGAGGAGTTTGACAGCACGACGAGCACGTGACCGCGGCCGGCCTCTGTCTTATCACGACAAATATGCCTCCTCGGCGCGTACGACTCTCTTAATATTCCCTTTTACGTAACTGGCCCGCGAGTATCGATCGGTCACGGTGTATCCCAGATGGTTCGCCACGTTGGGCGTTTCCCGCCAACTATCACCGCTGACCCGTCACTCTGAACCCGGTCCACATCTCCTCGACAGCTTCGTAAACACGTATCGTTGTGACTCTTTCTGCGAGGTGGATACGTTCCATGGAAGATCGAACGCATTAGTTTTACTAAACGAACAAAATTAGGTCTCGTAATACTCATGGGAAAATGTTCGACTTTGTTTTCGTTCCGTGTCGATTTTTCTCCTCTCGCAGCGCGATCAGTAGACTCCGGAAGTTTATCCATTTATGGAAAATAAAGGAGTAGACAACAAAGGAAATCCAACGATGACTTAATCGTACTGCAGGCGATGCGAACGATTTATACTCTAAGACACAGCACGAATTTATCAATGGGATGTTCCATCAAATTAACCCGAAAATAGTAACGTTACTGGCCATTTAAATTTTGAATTAGCCAATTGGAATTACTACAATTTGGAATGATTTTAATATCAACGTGATATTCAGCAGACAAACATAATTTCTTTCTTATGAATGGTGTTTTGGATCCAATTAGGTAGATACGTAGAAGAAAAAACTCGAGTATACTCGATGATGTAATCATTAAGATCAAGTTCAAGAACATGACGTAAACGTATAAGATACATAACGTAGAATTAGAATGTTGTTTTTCTTAATAATTGTTCGTGAACTTTTATTCGGAATTTATTCAGTTCTCTGAAAATCAAGAATACGATATAAACTTTACTTATACGATTTAGATTATTGAAACCTATCTTAGACCTTGTATTTTAAACGTCTTCATGCAAATTTGAATATAGTGAAGTGACTTATCGAGTAGAAGTTGAAAAATACGTTATACATTTTAAAAATATGATATATGTAGTAGAAAGTTTGTCTTGAATTTGTTGAAGTACATCTCAGTCACTCCATGCATTTTTTCCCGAGTCGAGCAGCAGCCGCAAAGGTCAAGAATACGTATATCTGTAAAAGTCGTCTCGGTCCTCTGGGCCTTTCCCATCAAGTTTCGTAATTGACCGCTTCCTGTATCTACCCACTTCGTGTGAGGAGTTTTCCTGAACTCTAGATCATCGCTAAGACGGAATTAAGAGCACGATGTGTCTTCCACCTGGGTGTTTGGTGTAACTGCACGACTGGAGCTTCCTGAGCATTTCCTGCTAACTTCGGAATTGATTTATCTGATTCACACTTTGTGACAATGAGCTTAGAATCGCAAGTGTGTCAATACTGTTTCGAATAAGACCATTTTTTAATCGTTGACACTCAACTTCTTCTGTGCAGCTTGAGGTTTATTTTTCTATCGAATCGTGTGCCTCGATGAATTAAAGAAAAATAATCGTATCGATACTTCTTTTACCCACTGTAGCTCGATTGCGAACACAACTCTACGACGAAAACGTTACTTGGTTCGCGTTTATCCCTAAAAATAGTCGTAACACAGGAAAAAGACGTGTTCGCTAGTGGAAATGACGAACACGTGCGAGTATATACTCGCATTATTGATTTATCAACGCAACCTATACACGATACAATAAACTAAAGCAACATTGCTGTCCCACTCGACATTCGACGATTCATCGTTCTCGATTTAATATTCCTTCACGTAACGATCGAAAATTAAGTCGAGATAGTCGGCTGGAACGAGACGTTACATAATCGAGCATGTATAAAAACGACTCTAATAATTTGACACGTGAGATACGAGACTAACGATTTCGTGGAACGCTGACGTTCCACTTGGAACGAGATTCCACGGAAAAATCACGTGCCGCGTAATAGTCAGCCACCCTCGAATAACAGCGGTCGTCGAAAATCCTTAATGGTTCGCGATTCGGCTTGCCGCGGCGATGGGAGTCAGTTCGAGGTATCGATTGCGGTCGTATTTATTACCGATTACGTAAAGCCAACGCCGACGTTTCTGTACTCCAGGTCGCACGAATGAATACATACAGTGAGCCACGAAAGTATTCGAACGCTCTTAAATGAAAGGTTCGACGCTTAACTTTTTGGGGATTTGTGGATTAAAAGTCGTCCAATCTTTTTCTTAGCTATTTCATTCACGAAGGGATCGTTTTTAACCTACCCGAATAAGTTGGAATTATTTATAGTCTCACAGTTCAATATTTTATTTAAAGTTTTTTCATTCGATTTTCAATGCTAGGAATTAATCAAAACATATTAGTAAGTTATCGGCACTATTTCGACTAATGCTGGTGAATTATGCGATGCAGTGAATTTTTATCTTTTATAATAATAAATGTCTTTTTCTTCTTACAAATTTATTACGAATAAGTAAATTATATTATAATGAACAAAAGAAACACGTTGTTTGATGTTTTATAGTAATATTGAAGCCGAGTAAATAATGGGATTGCGTTCCGTGCAGCTTTGGTTTTATTTTTATTTTAAATCGTGTGCCTCGAAGAGTTAACCCTCTTAGTGCCGACCGAGTGAATTGTCCCTAAGCGAAGAACACCGAACAAAGTTGATGTAGTTTAGTAAGTTCTGAGAATAAAAATATAAACATGAAAGTAGAAATGTTATGTACCAAATTCAAAAGAGAGTATTTATTCGGCATCCATTATTTGAAAAAATTAAGAAGCATATTATTTATAATTACCTTTCATTTGAGAACGTTGAATACTTTCATGGTTCACTGTATACCGCGCGTAACATTCGATGAAACGTGTTTATTCTAGGTTTATTGACCAAACGACATGAAAACGATAACAGTGATTCTATTCTGTCGCGTTAGACTTTATCTAGAAGTAAATCAAGAGGGTTATCGTTGCTAAATTCAGCTTCAATCTAGCACGAGACAATTTTGCTCGACGATCCCGTTCAGTGCATCGACAATTTAACATGGGCGTATCGAATGATTATATAATCATTATATAATGAATGTGATAAATAGATACTTAGAAATCTTTTTCGAGTAGCTTCTTTAAGGAACCGATATCGAAACTCTTTATCAAACGATTCTACTTTCAAGTAGAAGGCGTATCTCGATGCGATTAATCACAACGATAACGGCTGCATTCTAAGATTTGGTAAATTTGGTATTTCTGCACGGTCTCAAGTATTCAGCTGGATTAATCGTGTTTAGATCAAAGGGTAAACACTAGATTTTACTATAAAATAACGCTCATCGAAGCCTTCTTATCCATTTAATCAGTGTTTTCAATGTCACCAAGTATCGTTATGCGATTTTGAATATTACAACCCACGATGAAAGAATCCTTTATTTTGTGTCTACTAATGTTTTAATTATTAAAAAAAATATATTATAACAATAATTTAGTAAATTCACAGAGGAGTGCTCGAATGATTTCCTTCAACTTCTGCTGTTATTAACAATTTTAACACTGAAACGATATCTACCAAATTGGTTAAATCATTGCACTAAAACGGTCTAAACATTTTACCACCTAATGATTTATGAATATGAAACATCAAAGACTTGAACAATTCAAACGTTAGGACGGCATACAGACATTTTTCACGGAAAAACGATCAGGGGATGAAACTTGTTGCGTAACTACTTTGATCTTCAAGTAAAACAAATTAAGTAAATTTGTAGCGTGCACGAAGCAACCGTTGATACAGAAGTTTTAGGAACCACCTCAAAGCCAACGCAGTTAATCTAAAAATGTGTTCTTACATCACGAGATTCCAGACCATCGCTCGCCTGCAAATGTTGTCCGGTGCTATTTGCTGTCTTTTTAATTTTTTGCGCGACATAGCGATCCGTATGCTGTCAGAGCACTGAATCACCGAAGAAAGCAAAATAAACGACACGAGTAATCTAAAAATGCGTACGGTCGACGAAGACCCTAGGAATTCACTCGGAGTTAAATAAATCTTCGTGTCGGTTTCGTTGGAGGTTTTAAAAATTAATTTAAGCCAATGGATTCTTTATAAAAAATACTGAGAATCCGCCCTCTCATATTTCGTCTTACGCTTATATAAAAATTCTGATTACAAATAACGTGTACATCCTTTAAATGAACGTCTTCCGAAGTAATAGGAAAGAAAATTTGTAATGTAAACAAAATTCGGACTATGTAAATATTTATTTCTATCAGCACATCGACGACCAGTCATTACATAATACATTGATCTTATGTTTCTTGTATCATTGTAATCTATTCAGTAACGAAATGCTTTGCATATGCTGGGTAAAAACTGTATTTATCAATTATAATTCATTCGCAATTGTTGTACAGTGTTTAAAATATCATAAAATCTTAACGAACATGTACGTGTCATTGTCGTTGAAGAGATTAAATTATACACCTTATTCAAACGCATTCTTAAATCATAGTTCGAAAAATTATTATCTCACTTGGATTTTCCTATCTTTTTATTCTGTGCGAGCGTTTTGCAAGCATTTATTTATTTATATAATCATTTATATCCGTCGAGTGATAAATACAGTGAATTGAAATGGATGATGAAGTTAATTTAATTTTAAACGAATTAAGATACAAAAATTTCCAAACATTTGGATCTGTAATTTTCGGATGCAGAAATTCCAAAGTATGTTCCGAAATGTTTGAAGACCACTGCTCTAAACCGTGACATAGGAGTCCATGCGTTCCGATTACGTAAGAGAAAACACGTGTTTCCAAGTTAATCGTGTCGACGTCGCCACTAATCACGATTTCTAAGGGATACTTCTCCTAACATAATATTCTTCGCCCAGGGCGATTTCGAAAGCTTCGCGGCGCTTTTTTCGTTCACGTTGTTCCAAATCAGGGATTCATACAAATATCGGCATTATATAAGAAATATGTTAGTTGGTTGAGCTCCAATTTCCAATAGAATATAAGAGTACTTGGCGTTTAAGCAACCGATACTTTATTTTTGATAAACCAACAAAGCACACGATGATCTATAATTAATTGTAAGTTTGCCACACTATTACACGTTACACTGTGTTTTATCTAACCTTGAATTCTTTTTCTGTATCTATTTAAATATGAATTTTCATAAGCATCCGAAGAGGATCCAATCGGATAGGATCAAAAGCGTTCGGTGCTTCTAGAGGCTGCGTACCCTGATGTTACTTAATTTTATGTTTATAATTCCAAATTAACGTCTAAATAAGAAGTATGGCCATTCCTGGTTCAAACGTATGCACCGAAGTACATTTTTGCGTAATTACCCACCGACGGCAATGCAATTGCCCCGTGTTGCGACACGTTGCACCATCGCATCGCCAAAATGCGCTGAAACTGGGTTAACCGTCTACCAGTTGACGGCACATGCACGTGGACACGTTAGACCGGTGTCCATACACGGAGAAAAGAATCTAATGCCTCTTTACCAGCCCGTTAAACTCGTTGGTTCTCGCGAATCCGTATGCAGCAGCCGACAAGCGAACTGGGAGAGACGAGAGAGAGAAAAAAAAGGAACGACAGAAAAAAAAAAAGAAAGAAACGAACAGATCGGGTCGAATCGCCAACCGCGATGCCCCAGTTCCAGATCCGCGCCGATTGAAAATCGCGACCAGCGTCGACGATGCTTTATCTGGATAGTTTTTCGCCCCGCGGGTCGATACAGCCGCGTTTGTGTTCTTTCGAAACTGCTACCGCCAATTACGCTCGTCTAATTGATTCTGGAGAACCCGCCACTTCAATCAGGTTTTTCTCCCCTAGTTATTCGCGAGCCTGGGAGAATACTTTCCCAATCGAAGAAATCGATTTGAGTACGAGACACGCCGCAAATAATCGTTACTTACCGCCAAAGCGGTGTTAAATGCAAGTTTTCTATCCCCTGTCGGTATTTCTCACATTTATGTTAAATTATGGTTTCTTGTTTTCTCATTATATAGAGACACAAATGGGCAATTTGTCAATTGTAAAGCGTTGCTTAAAATTTTGTAAAATTCGTCGAGATACAATCGAGTACTTACTAAAGATTACAATGCACATAACCGAATTCTAAGAAAACTCAAAATGACACGACAAGAAGTATCAGACTTAATGTGGAATGGCTCGGTATAAACACATAGGCACGCGCATATATGTACATGTATAATGATAATAATTATAGTACAATTAATGAATGGAAAAATTCCCACTTCCGTTCGTTCGTTCCTTTTCGTGTTGCTATCAGTGTGTAAACGATTCGAATTAAGTCCCTGTCAATCCACGTAACGGTTTATCACTTGCAGTATCTTTGCTCGTCACTACTCATGATTACCAATCATTGCGAGTGCCTCATTTACGACTATAAATAGAAAAGCAACGCTACGAATCCCCAGTTTTCTTTTTTCGCTCTTTCATCGTTGCTAATCAACCCACCCCTTCTCCTCCCTTCGTTGATCAGTAGTCATCAGGAACGAATTACTTCAGATCGGTATAATCAAAGCGCCGTGGAATAGTCTATTCATGGGTGGAAATTACGGGAGCAGGAGCTGGGAAACCCGGTCGAGTAACGACTCTTTCTCTTCCATCATCGGCGATCACCATCTTTTGTAAATGAGATCGTACCAATGATTAGAATGTTCGCGGTGTTCGTTTCAAAATAACGCAACCATCGTTATTCACCGCACGAAAGGAGCCAGTCGCCGGATTAAGTGATGAATCACGTATCAACCAGCGCGTTTTGCGACCAGACGAATGAGTAAGAACATCGATGGACCCCTTACGTAATTTGATTCGGTGGCAGCGAGTGGGCGACATGCGACGGCACGTCTCCGCTGTGCATGCTCTGAAACCGAATCGATTCGCCAGTTTACGGAAAAGAAAACTTTTATCACGTGCAATCGAATATTTTCATACGTAGACGAGCACAGTTTCTTATCTAGATACAAATTTCGTGCAACGAACAAGAGACGAACGACTTTTTATTCATTATTGATCGTATAAAGATTAGAATATTAATATAAAAAATGGTATTGTATCTCACATTCAACAAACAAAATTTATTTTAGTAATTATTCCATCGAATAAACGCAAATTGAGCTTTGTGTATTCTATATACAGAATAAGTGAACCGTGTCTTTCGTATCAACATCTAGTATTTGTGACATACTAGACAACACTTTCGACAACACTTGTCGAAAGTGTTAATAATTTTGTGAGTATCTCTTGTCTTTTGCAGTGTAAAGAAATAATATTTCGAACGAAAGACCTTCACCATGAATCGAGACGTTGAACGAATCGGACGTTCCTGATTTTTTGGCAACCGATCAGCCGCTGTTACATCCTCATTTTTGCATATAGTAGCTCACACTCGGCGTCGTCCAACATTCCTACCTTTCTACTTCTATTCGTAACATACGATGTGCAAATGGACGATAATATAGTTTTATTGCCTTTTCTATAGTAATTCTATAAAATAGCTCAAGTTCGCCTGCTTTACTTTTTCATATCGTAAAATCAGAATATGAATGTGCAATTTCTTTCGTAAAGTATAGCTTAAACTACGAATCAGTTATGTTACTATTTTATACGTTTAAGGTTCTTGTTTCTGTTGAACTCATGTTTAAAAATAATATTTTTACAATCGATATAAGTAGTCTTCATGTGTACTATAACTGGTTTTAATGCAAAATATAATACAAAAAGACGTTAAATGTCAACGAGGCATTAACAGGATTATTTTTTATGAATAAATTTATGTCTACCAGCGTATAAACATGCATGCCTTTATATACAACTGTTACTCGTGATTCAAAGGATAAATTAACATAAAAATATGATGCAAATTAAGATGATTTTGCACGATTAACATAATAGTTTTCTTGCACAGAATGGAAAACTTCACCAATCACAATATGTATATAATCATGGAGTTACTTTAAAAGAAAACAATCAATTGCATTTTCTAATTGCCCGCAGACATATCAATGCATAATAATAACGTAGGGGAATGGAACATCTGTTATCATTTAATTTTAACGTATGAAAAAATATTTCTAACACAAGGTTACCGTAGATACATTTAAACGTGAAAAAGTACAGCATAATTCTTAGCTTGTACAGAATAATAATCCTACATTAAGATATCACGATTTTTATGAGTCGTTTAAACGAATTTGACCCCTTTGTGTTTATTAATCTTTAACAAGCAGTCAAATATTGAAGTTTGACAACAAGAATAATCACTTACGAATTCTTTGTTCCTTTTCCAAGATTGCTCACGTGTCGATAATAATTACTACAAAATCATTGCATTTCCTGCTTACGAATTGAATTTCTTGGTGCTTGTTCCCATCTTACAAGTAATTGAAAGCGCTCAATTTCGACAACAGGACTAGTGATTCAAATCTAGTTAAAAACTGTAGTTGCCGGTGCTTGAAAAATCGCAACGAAATCAATGAATCATCTATCAAGATTACTCATGTTCTGAGAACAATTATTACAAAATCATTTCGCATGCCGCTTACGAATTTTCTGGCACGAAGCACGCGTTTGTCTTCGCATGCTTGGTACAACAATCGTATTTACGGCAAATGGTAACCTAAATTGCATCGGCATGCATGCACATACCAGGCTGAGCGTTACAATCGAAACAGAATTCAAGCGAACGCCGACTAACAAACGATCTGCGCTAGGACATTCGTGCAGGAACAACTCGAGGCCCACAATGCGTCGCAATGAATCTGTCGACTAACCGAGACCTTCGACCGCAAGGTTCAATGGAGGCTATCGATCGTAAAAGAGCAGTCCTTCAGCAAATCCTAAAGCGGAATTCACTGTCACCTTGAAAACTAGCTTTTCATTTGAATTCAACAATTTAACAGCAGCGCGCATACACGCAATACTTTTTGTTGGTTTCAAAGAGACATCGAGACTTCTTCAAACAACTATGTACAATGGGTGTAGAATGTATTCGTACACCGATCAATTTCCCAAAAAACTTTTCTGCGAAATTGTAGTTTCTTAACTTCTTTTTTGTATAATCAATGATATTTTACATATTCTCGGAATCTCTAAGATAGATATAGTCCAAACAACATTTACTAGTTAATATAACTCGTGAAATTAACAAAAACATGCGAAAGTGGGTAAAAGTATAGAAACAATAAGTATTTGGACGATTCTTACGACGAACCATTTACAGGAGAGAAAGATACAAATAATTTTATTCTCTTTCACTCACCTTGTTCTCTTGCAATTTATTTCATTGATCTACCTGTTGCGAAAATGAAAAAGACCATGGCTGCCATTCAGAAATAAGAAAATTATTAAGTGTATAACATACTTTTGCTGGTGCACGTGTGCAAGATAGCGTGCTACTAACAAGTGCGATGTCAACTTGAAGATCAAATGAGAATGTGTGAGGTCGAATGTGAATTTAGACGTACGGTTTGTTGAAGTCGAAATAAAACGTTTAGACTGATCAAGGCTGCGAGGTGGGTCCTCCCACTACAAAGTTTGACTACCCCACCTATGCCTCGTTACTTCGTGCCAACATGCTGGCACGCGACGTTCCTAGCATGATTCAGAGTGGGGGAAGTGGCCTTGAGCGACCAGTTGATTTCATTCCAATTATAGTACATGCTGTGAAGAGTGCAGTCTGGCACAATACGTCTTTAGAGCGTCAATGAGAATTAGTTTTGTTCGAGTGAAACTAAAGGGGGAGTGAATTGACTACGGAAAGCTGACGTTAAAGAGATCAGTATAAACTTAGGATACAAAGAGTTAGAATTAGAAATTAAGAAAGAATTATTAAGATTATTTATAGTATGTTTTACATTACACCTACTTTTAAAGGTAATTCGAATTTCTATCTTTTTTATCTGTATTTATTATTATTTATACGTTCAGTTTTATACGTCAGCATCGCTTTAATTCAACGCGGTATTACTGAGCCGTTATCGATCAATAATTAGACGATTTCAATTGATAGGGGGACCATCAATGGCTCGAGCTTAGGAACCAGGTCACGGAGACTCGAATTTCCATAATGCCAAATCAAACGAGCAGTTGCGTTAACAATGCTCCATCGTTGCGCAATTCTGCAAAATGTTTGTTGTTCTTGTTCAGTTAATTATTGGAATTGGCGCGATTATAACGGACATTTCGCTGAAATTGTAACTTTTGTATGTCGCGTTACTTCCTGATTGTTTGCCATGCTTTTTCCATGTTGAAATAGCGTACGCCGACGGCGACTCATGCTGTTCGCTAGGCATTCACTGATTCAGGAATCTCCTCGAGGCGCAGATAATGATCGGCATAAGCCGCAAAGTAACCGAGTTTAGACGTTTCGATCCTATTTTCTGCGTGCTCGACTTCGTCAGCAAACATCATCAAACAGGAAAGGATCTTCTCTATGGAGATGAATGGTGAAAGGCTTCCAAATCGATCCTTCCTTTGCACTGGCTACAGACCGCAGGACTCGTACTCGTGATCTCTCTTACGCGAACAATTCAACTTATCCGCATGTTTCCAAACTGGATGTTCTATACTTTGTGGTAACTCTGGATATGGTATTTGGTGAAGGTATTGTATCGTTCGGTCGTACTTTAAATGTAGTCTAACATCGATAGATTACGGTTAGACTGCGAAGTAAATTGCTAGGTTCACGTAAGTTGCTAAGGTTTACTCTCGTCAATATCTTTATACAAGTGATTCTTTCGGAATGATACAGACTATTCACGTGGGAAGTATATATTGGATGGTAAAAATAGTCGAAAATGTAAAAATAAAAGGGGCGAAATGATATGTTCGATCAGTTTTTCTTAGAAATTATCACGTTTCTGGATACGGTGTAACGATTATTTGAAACATTTTTTAATATACTTTACAATTTAAGAATTATTGAGGCATGATTGAAAAGACACAAATTGAACTCCAGGTAACTTGACAGCTGCAAATGATACAAACTAAGAGACAAATCGTAACATTTTCAAGTTTCGTTTCCATTCAGCCGATTTTACGGTATTAAACTGTACGACTACGAGCAATTTCAATTTTTTCATGTGGGTTATAAACTATCCCGCCACGTACAAAAAGCTAAATAAAAAGTGGTAAATTTTTTAACTCTCCGAACCCCGAAGACTTAACGATGCGATTAGTGTAGAGAGTAAACAATATATACCACGATCCGTCGCGATGATCGGATTACCAGCGCGTTTCGAGCGCTCGGATTCCCGGAGATCGGCGTTTTCACGGTTAATTGCCGGAACAGAGAGCGTCGGTCTGCCGGTTGGCGTCGATTTTCTCGACGCTTTCGCGAGCACGGCACCTCGCGAGCAGCGGGAAAGCACCGTGTCTACTCTCGCCTTGACATGAATCGCGTGCGCCACGACGGATTAATTTCGTTCGGCGTAATTATATAATCGAAACGCGCCCGCGGATTTGCGATACCGCGGTTCCAACCGAGCGTGACGCGTTTTATCGAAACCACGGAGAGAGACCGACGCTAGCCGCGTCCCACGTGGCCGAAACCCGTGGGAGAAACCCGCAACGCTGCTGCGTCTGTCAATCTTTCTCGTATGCGTTCAACGGCAGCCTGTCACGCGTTAACAGCCGTTGATTTCAATGCAGCCGGCTGAATGTTGCAAAACGCTAGAACCATCTATCCAGCGTACAAAGTGTAAGTTCGCTTGAATCCACCTCGTGGCTTTCACAACCTGAGTTGTGATACGTTTCCATAGAAAGTACGTGCGAACAACTCGTATGCAGCGCGTTATGCCTTTGCAGGGTTCGTCAGAAAATGGAATTTTTAGGAACTACTGTCAAATGGGGGTTACTTGCGACACTTTGTTGTCTTTATTCGATTTTCTGGGTTTACAGAGTAGGTATTATTGTTATTTATTTTTTGTAAGAAAGAGTAACGAAAAGAATTTGGTTACTTCCAAACTTTAATCATTTTTGGTTACGATAAGAGAGAAAGATTCAGAGAGAATGGTCACTTATAAATACTAAATTGATTACACATAATTTTGTTACTTATGATACTATGAATGTACATTACGTTCTTTGAAAAAGGACATTTCGAAAAATTTGAACATAACTGACCTACCTACAAGGTGATTACAGAAATTAAACTAAGCTGTAATCCTTTTCTACGCAAAGACGTCAGAAACGATCACCGAGTTATATCGCGTTATTTTCTGAATTCCAAAATAAGGATTCAGGGATATACTTGGCTGAAATATTCGAAAACGTGAAAACATATTTTTCGGCATTTCCGGTCGTGCATCGTGGTTATACTTCATAACATGGCACCGCGACGGTATAACATCGTGGTTATACTTCATAACATGGCACCGCGACGGTGCCGTGTCCTCTGACTCATATTGTTTTCTCAATAAATTTGTCACGTCGCTACAAATCGTGTTATATAAACCCGTATCGCGTCGCATACGATGCGTTTGCGCGCGAATCACGCTTTGACGTGTATCTTATGCATTATTCCGGCACACCGAGTGCCTCGACGTGCACATAACTTTGTTGATCGCGTGCTACCAATTATCTATATATCTATGATTCCTGATTAATTAGATAAAATATGTTAAAATTAATTAAATAAAATATTTGTTCACTATACCTTTTAACAAACGTACTACAGTATTCGATAACAAAATTCAGTTAAGGTTTTGGTCTTTCACTATAGATTATTTAATTCTATATTCAAATTCTACCTTTCATACAAGTAACAAATAAAAAATTGTTTATCGCTTATTCGTTAATCGAAATTTATATCTGAAGAATTTTGTCCATCTCTGCTGGCGACTCCAAGTCGACAAGCCATCGATTCATGAAAATACACGTTTCGGTGATCGTTGGGGCACGAATGATTCGATTTAACGCGTTCCTGTCGTCGACACAATACGAAACTGGGTTTATTTTCGGTTTAATCGTCTTCTACGAAGAGTCAGCGATCGAAAGGAAGAGATTCGAGACGACGGTTCTCTGTCGAGATTCCGTCGTTGAAAGTGGGTCGCGGCCTCGATTCCGCTCCAATGATACCCATCCATCAATCGAAACTCCGCTTGTCTCCCTCTTTTCACGCCGTTGCAAATAAACTATCGCTGACTCGGTCCTCCCTGTTCACTGTTTTCTATGTATGTGCTTCGTTTTCTTCTTTCTCCACGTCGAGTACCGCAAATATTGATAAGCTCCGACAACGTTAACTCTCTTAATTCGAGCCACGTTGAGCTGCGATCGTGGAAACTGTCGAGATCATTTACGAGACAAATATAATATACCGAGGATATGTTTTTCTTATCTACGTAAAAATTTTGAATAAGGAATAAGTAATGTTTCATTTGTTATTGATTAATTAAAATTAACCTGAGAATTATAGTATCTCATATATACGAGTAAAAACGAATAAAAACTTCTCCGAGTAATTGATCAATCGAATAAGCGTCGCGAATGAATCGCTGCAGGTTGTCTTTATATGTCATGTATCTTTCGAATGTTCCCTCCTTTCTACTATGACATACATTATTTTGAATTCAATAGGTTTGAGCTCCAGCCGAGTCTCTACCTGCCACAACATTGTCCAGAGTTCATAATATTATCCTAAATTTATTTTATGCCTATCGTGCAAATGCTCCAAAGGAAACATGTAGCGAAACATCGATAATCCGTAGCGTCGTAGTTCTACGGATCGGTTTTCGCGATGAAAGAAATTGCAATCGAAGTGACACGCTTGAAAAGTTACATAACACTGTCGCGGTATCGCGGCAATCTCATTATGAAAACCAAATGAGTTCAGTTGTATTTTCATGCTCAAATATAAAGCGCTACGAGAGCACGTTTCGTGGTAACAACTCTTTTCATATACCGCATGATATTTTCGTACGACTGCAAATCAACTGCCCACTTGTTCAAACTGCATACAACACGCCTGTTACCATTCGCAAAAATCTTTCTTTCAATCGATATTTAGGGGAATATTATGTAACGATACATCTGGTGACGCTGGTTTCGAATATTTTTCTAATAAACGGTAAGTTCCTCGATTTCTTTTTTTTTTTTTTTTTTTTTTTAATTCTTGAACTTCTGAAGCTGATTCGAATTAGCGGTAGAAACTGTAAAAGATTATTCATTTAATCTTGATATGTAATAAAGAATTATGACTGTATAGTTTCAGATAAAATCGTATGAATTATATTATAATAGATATCGGTATAAAGTTTATTAGTCTTTCATAGTCTCGTAAATTATTTGTATAAAAATTGAACGTAATACAAATTTCATGGTGAAGCTTACTATGACAGAATTCAACTTTCTTGACTTTTGTGGTTCTTTCCTTTCGACAAATACTGCAATCAGATCTACAGATACTACAATCACTATCAGACTATCGAACATGGAAAAGAAAAATACAATTGTTCATTTTATCTGATCCTACATTCTTCGGACACGAAAAGAGGTATGTTTAACTCGTCACTGATATAGCGAATACTGATTATAACGAGGAAACTTGGCCGTTCCCCTGGTGGTCGTTATAACGTAGTTCGACTGTACAATATAATTACGTTTCCATTTAAGCATGTCACATTCACTAATTATACTAATTTCAAAACGAAGAGAAACGATAACAGCGACAGACCTCTCATTAAAGCACAGTTCTCGTTTATTGAGCGATAAAATCAGCCATGTTCAAGAACGTGTATTTTAAAAACACATTATCACAGAAAATTCAAATTTATCATTATTTAAGATTTAAACTATGGGTAGGATTTGATTAGATTTTGAGCGAAATCGATCCATAGTTCCGTAATTTTTAAAACTTTAAACGTATATATAT
>NC_071976.1:4187798-4210320 GCF_026283585.1 Hylaeus volcanicus | reverse complement strand
GATTCGCAGGTTCGTAAGATAAATTTTGTTTATTCTAGTGGCAATTAATTCGGCTGCTCTTGAAGTTATTATTTATCTTCTCTAATAATGAAAAATACTAATAAAATGTTTTCCGAGTATTTTCAGCGATAATAATTTAAACACAAACTCTCAAATGTAATTTCGCAATTTTTAATTTATTTTAACAAATAGAGTTACCCACTAAAATAATTACGTCTAGTGCCTCTGGTATAATTGCCACTAGAATAAACAAAATTTATCTTACGAACCTGCGAATCAGAGGAACCACGAAAGAGTCGATCACAGATTGAAACGTCGATAGAAAGATTAATATTTCTAAACGAGAAGGCACACGCGAAATTTGCGAATCTTCGTTTCCATCGGTGGCTGGTCGGCCTCCGGCTGATCGTGGCCCTGACACGATGTCGTTCTCGTTGCTCTCTTTGCGAATCACTTGAACACCACGAATGCGTCCTTGGTCTCTCGTTCTCGCGCTCTTTAGAATTCGCGGCCACGTCCTCCCGCCGCCTTTCCAACCGAGATAAAGGTAAGAAGGAGCAAAAGCGTGCCGAGTTTGGCAGGGATCCATACGTGCGACGAACTCGAGAAAGCGTCACGGCGAGGCGGGAAAGTCACCGCTCAGGATTCGCGGTACGTTGTTCTTCGAAGGAGCATCGAGACAATGCTACCCGGAGGACGAAATTAACATCGTGCCCGTCACGAAGCCGCTTATTCTCGACAATGCAAGCTGCTCCGTCTCTTAACTCACCCTGACCTAGCTTCCGTCGACAGAAATGCATATCGTTTCCAAGCATTTGAAACGGAACACCCGCGCGATGCGTTACCAATAAACGTTGAATTCGTCTGATTGTTCTCCGGCGTTCTATTTCTCCTGAAATGACGATGTTTGCTCAAGAACTGGCCCCATGCGTAGAGAACCGAGGCTGAATCGTGCGTCGCGCCTTCTACAGAAGTTCTGAAACCACTTGAACGAGCGTGGAACACGACCATCGCCATTAGCTGCAGCAATCAATAAATTTTCCATCGTCATCCGATAACGAACGTGTTATTCACATTGGGAATTATACATGTCATGAATTCGTTTCCCGAACAAAGAAACATAAAGAAGGAAGAGCTACGGTAGACAATTCGCTTGGATCAATTCAATTTGAATAAATCAATCGAGAGTGAAATAATTTCATTGAATTTGTCTCAAAATATATACATACCTCCACTATTACGGCTTCCTTCGATCACATTCGAAATTACTCGAAAAATTGATCAAAGCGAAATCAAGGAAATCGAAATCGAGTCGAGGACCGTGTAACGTGGAAGGAAAGTTTAGTTCCTGGCCAAAGAGGCGAAATTAAAATTACCGTAACTGGCTCGAGGGGCCAGGTGGACGGTGCAGGTGCAGGCGAAGCAAAGAAGCGTTCAGTCCGCGTGTGTGCAGATGTTCCATTCTAGAGTTACGCCCGATTCGTTTTTGCTTCTTTAAATTTAGTTTCTGCGTCGACGGTGTTACGTAATTTTCATATTCCCGGCTGCATCGCGATACGGAGTGTCCGGTATGGCCATACGATGTTCGTGGCAGCCATTAGCCGCGTCCCGTATCGCGGGAATAAATTAATAGTGTCTTATATATCGTTTAGTTTGATTCACTGTGCGCGAAATATCCACGGAAAGCTGCTTTTATATATACTGGCATATTTCTAACTTGACGCACGACTCAAAATAATGTCTACACATTTTTGCGTAGATTTAACTCGATTCGAGTTTATTACACTAATAACTTTTTATAATCCTGCTTGCACGCGCTATCGGCTTCAAAACAAATCAGTCTGAGGCAGTTTATATCGCCATTTATTGACTGAGGATTTTATGTACTGTGGTGCGTGGTAACACGGGAAGCTTAAAGAAAATATATGCAGAACGTGATAGAGCGACACAACAATATTAATATTTCACTATGCGCACTTTATGTGCTTTTAAGAAAGAGGAGAAGAATATCATTAAATCAGAAACCAACAATGTAAATAATGTGTGATTTTAGAGTCATGCGAGGTCGGAAAGGATTAAGGGTTATTTTTTGAAATCAGTACGTAAATCATTTCGCGACAAGTTCTGCGATCATACAATTGATACTTTCACAGTCACAAACTTTTTTCATTTCATTTCGAACGCTGCGATTGCTTTGATAGAGAGACTTGTAAATTACGCGTAACAACTTCGCGACCACCTACACGACCAATAAAGTTAGAAACATTGCGCCACAAATTCAGTTCTCTTCTGCGAAATATAAATCTGAGCGGATTTTGTTGACTCGTACTTCTGTCCTCGATGCGGTAACGCTACGCTGAAATCTTCCTTCACCGAGCACCCACTGACTTATGGTCGCCTCGTATTTTCTCACGATGGTACTACGCGATCGCGATGCGTCGTCTCTTTCTGATACCGTTGGTAAACGATTACCAAGAACAATGACGCGTAGCCGCGATAACACGTAAGCTACGGTTTCGTGACTAATCGTCCTTGCCGAGATCGTCCTCTTTATCTTCGTCATCGTAGATTACGTTTTACGGAGAAGATCCCGCGGATAGTATCTACTAATGAAAGTCAGCCGCGATTAGCCGCGTGCTGCAGCTTCAGGGTGTATTAACACCTTGGCTTCGCATGATGCAGACATGAGTCATTGAGATCTTCATGTACGTATAGAGTGTTAAAGAAAAAGGGTTCAGAACTTTCAAAGCAAATGGTACACGTTAAATGGAGGATAGAAAATCCTAGTAAATATAGGTTGAAGAAATAATATTTTCAAAATTATAAAAATCCTCACTTCTGAAAGTCAATCGTGAAAAAAAAATAATGGATTCAACGCTTGAATATTATTTCAGATTGTTGTTGGAGAATGTTGTTAGTAAGATCATGTACATTTTGATATGTTATTGCGAGAAGAATACCTGTGTATCTTCTAATTGTAAAGATGAAAGTCATTAGTAATTAAATATTGCATTTTACCCCTTACTTCAATATTTCTATGAAAACTATAAATTATTGAAAAAGTTGTACCAGTTGTCTTCCAATGTAACGTAATTGAAAGAAAAGTGTTATGCAGGGATTTACAGTAGACTGAAGTGAACAATCTACTAGGAAATTGGAGATCACCAGCAATAATTGTGACGAAGCTTGATCATCTTAAAAGATGCATGTATTAGAATAATATAAATACCACGTTCTGTATAAAATAATATAACAATATTTCGTGCCTTAAAATATCGACCAAAATTTCTACTTGTATTATAAAATCGTAATAACTATAACTGAAACAATCCAATTCTAAATGGACTCTTTGTTGTTCTGAATTATGTATATTTAAATTCATTAACATTTAGCGAGACACTTCTAAATGAACAACATTTCTCAGAGAACTAGAGGATAAGGGAACGCTAATACAACAGGATAAGATTGAACGAATAGACCAATGCAGAATACAAAAATGTTAATGGGAACATTGTATAACTCTTAGACAATGACAAATCAATCATTAGTAACCATGCAACTACCAGAGCGTGCAATATTGCCAGCAATTATAAGTCTCAGTGCCTAGATTTTTTCCACCATTTCGTTTCAAAAGGCAGTTACAAACTCGCGTCGAATGAGTCACCGCAGTTTTTCTCTCCCTTTTAAGTACAAATCGTTATCGTAAATTGCCATCGCGCGATGCTCATTTTCCCCTCGGTTACGAATCAACGTTACAGTCATCATTTTGCAACGCATAGAGTGCAGGTGTTTCACATAGAAAATAATTTAGTATAGGTTCGTTAAAATTAGTTGGTCAGATATCAGCTAGTTGAATACCGTCAATATTACAACGAAAACTTTATATTATCGCGCAATTCAACATAATGCGTATTGTAATTGTTCAGAATAGAAATGCTGTAATACAGGAATGAAAGAAGATCTCACCCCGAATAACATCGACATTTATGATAGTTAATTTAATGCCTAGAAGAGTTGCGGTAATTATAAAATCAAAAGGAAATCCCACCAAGTATTAATTATTTATAAGTTAATGTAAATATCGTTTCTTTTTTTTTTTTTTTAATGAAGTTTTAAAAATTTAACCCTTGTACGAATACTTATTGCTTCTGTCTATCTATCGATTTATTCTTTTTTCTTGTTGATTTCTCACTTACACAAAATACCTAATCTTTTCGTACTGTATCTATTCTAGACATTTCCAAGAATATGCAGAATATCATTGTTTATAAAAGAAGAAAGTTAACAAATTATACAGTTCACATAGTTTTTTTTGGAAATTGCTCGGTGTACGAATATTTTCTACACCCACCGTAGGTTAAACTTCCGGAAAATTCGAGATGTTCCTCGGAAAAGCGTCCGATTCGAGATGGAATCGGAACCCGTGTGGGAAAGCATATCTGGCGGCACGTGCCGCGTTCAGTTGGAGCGAACGTGTTACGCGACGCGCTAGATTTCCCGTGGCGAGAGCGCGCGAGAGTTCGGTTCGGTTCGGTTCGGCTCGGTTCGCTAGATCCCAGTGAAGTCTTTGTGTTCTCGGTACGTGCACCGTGTCCCACCGAGCGGGTCCGCCACGGCCGCGGCGTTCGGAATAATCTTGGGCTCTCACTCGGCTATCCCCGAGCCTCTTTCTCTCTGTCTCCCCCGAAGCGTTATATAAGAACCGACTCAGACTGGCCGTGAACTTACCGACGTCGTCGTCTTCGCGTTCGAACGCAGCCGCCTCCCTTTCTACGCGGAGGCGCCCGTTCGGTGCACTCGGCATGCAGCGAAGAGGGAGAAGACGGAATGCGATCGATTCAGTTATTCTTTCCAGCGGGATCGAGGGAATCGCTTTACCTGCCCGGTGCAGGCTCGCTTTATCTGCCCGGAGCACACGGGATCCTTGGAATGCGTTCCTACCACGGTGCATTGCGCGCGCTTTGGAGCAGTTTCTTCGGTATTCGGTTTTTTTTTTGGAGGGAAGGAGGTAATTAACGAGAGAAGCGTCAAGAAAATCAATTCGACTTTTAAATACTTCGAGTTTCTTATTGAAACTAGTATTAACAATGTTTTTACCGAAATGTTGGGTCTTTTATTGAGATAGAAAAGTAATTATACTGATCTGGCCCCTTCCTGATAATGTTAAATATATAGTAAAAGGTTTTGCAATTTGGGATACCTCCAAGACTTCATTTTTTATTCAATCAAAGATGGTATTGAATAAATATTTCCAATTTTACATGAAAGTGCACGTGATTAGTATCGATCGTGACAGGTGATGTCATTTAACACATTTCGAGTTAGGTAGGTTAAACTATCCCATCTTTAGCTTGGCTTTTCATGCATGCTGGGTTATTTTGTAATCCATCTCAAAAAGTTGAAATCACTCGTAGTCGTGTACGTTAAATAAATGAAAAGAGAAATTTATTATCTTTCATAGGGATAATTCGGAATATCTCTATTCCGAAATATTCTTTTTCCTGAAAAATTTATTATGAGCAAGTAAATAATTTTGGAGCTGAACAAGGAATAAAATGCAGTTTGAGTTTTATTTTTATTTTAAATCGTGTGTCTCGAAAAATTAAGTGTCCATCACGACAACGGCGACAGGCGTGCTTCCTTATAAACCAAAATCCTAAAAGTAAATCCTTTGAATGTAATACCTATGCGTTCATCGCTTGTAGTTATAGGACTAATCGTTTTTTGGGAACGTGTGGTTTGGAAACAAATGGTATATGTGTATATTTTTTGCTGAGGATATTGACACTATTATTCAGTTGTTGGTTTACGTAGTTTTACGTAATAAGCTGCTAGCAAGCTTGACTAATCTTTAGCATGCAAAACTATGTAAAAATAACGTTACGAAACACACTCCAAACCTATTCTAATTTTCGCATTAATTTTCTGATTGCGTAACAGTTTGAATATAATTTTGAAGCACTTAGAATAGAACTTGAAACGTGTTATCTAATGTCAAAAACAAGAATATGGAGGTAACCGAATATTTGAACTTGGTTAAAGTTTACGGTACTATTATTCCCAGCGGTTCGCATAAATAATGAAAATACTGAACAAAACATTCACTGTATCCAAAATCTATATTCCTTGAGATGCTATTTTGAACCGATTCAAACGGAGAACTTCTTTAAACATACAATTGTTTCCAATTAAAACAAATATAGTTAAATATTCCTTACAAATATTTTATAAACTCAATAAGCAGTCTTATCCATTGTTAAAGTTTTCGTTGAACGTATATTTGCTGAAATTTTCTATAAAACTTGCAATAATAACAAGACAGTACGAATTCCTAGAAGTTGAAACTATCTTCCTTCGAAGACTTGAAACGAATATCAGTCAGAACAAACGAGACCATCGATATTTGAAATTAAAATTAACTTAAAATGAATTTCAGTTTCGCAACGAGGAAAACGTGCCCAATTCCTGTACAATCGTGTTGCGAAAAATATGCTCAACTAGTTGACACGTTTCGTCCAAAATATGTTTTCGAAAACACCAGGTGATTCAGAGAAACCGCCGAAAAGGAAAAATAGTCTGCACGACAAAAACTCGACCGCTACATAAACTCAAGGAAAGAGGTACGAGGCCTTCATCTTGCTTTTTTTACGAACGAGACAAAGAGGATCGACCGTATTCACGGTCGATGTTGTTCATAAAAACCAGAAACGCAGCAAAAAGCTTTCTTTGACTGACAGATAAAAACGGATAACATTATCAGACGAGTTCGAGCGTAGTAAATATGAACATTTGAATGGAATACCATTCGCGTAGCAGAGCCTATTTTTTGTCCAATTTAAAGAATCCGGATTATCGTTGTAGTTCGTTGACAGCTGACGCGTTTCAAACTTCTCGCTCATTGGACGACGATAAAATTTAATCGTTCGTAACCGAGGCTACGTTTTTCTATCATTGAAATCGGTACATGCAAATTAATTCGATCTTCTGCGGTTCGTAATGTTATCCGGATTCGTTGTTTCGTAATGAACTTTATGTAACTACTTTGTAATCCCCGCCGAGAATTTCGTAGCTCGATCGAACTTTCCTGTTCGCGAATCGAATCTCGCCGTACACCTTGTTACATTGAAAAACAAAAAAGGAAAGCATAACGAGTTCTACTTTCCTAAGAAAATACAAACCGCCCTTTAAATAGCGTTGGAGCAATCTTTCTAAACCGGTGGTTCTTAACCTTTTTAACCTCACAGCACAGGTTCCGAATCCTGAATAATTATACCAACAAGAATTCTATATTCTCCTCTTAAGACAGAAATACGACAAAAAGAAAGATTCAACTCAAAACGAGCAGAAGTTTAAATATAAATATGATTGAAATGATTCGAGTATGTGTTATTCGAATATAATATAGTAAAGAATAAACATACATCTAAAATGCAAGATTTTCAAATCGATAATAGATGAAAGTGACGTTTGTACCGATGCTTGTTTCAAACTAAATTCAAAATGTGGTAACACTTTTAGAAACAATAAAAACCGATCCGCCGTCAAAAAATGGTTAAGAATAGCTGTATGAAAGAAACAAAAGTCCAGACGATCGCACACTTTTCCCCAAAGCACGCCGAGAAAACGGTAGCATCCCCACCTGTTCGACGTCAGGCAACCGAACGTCAACACCGATTAGCAGTAAATGATACTTGAAACAAAGATCCTCGAATGCGCGCACAAACCCATGTCACGTCCGCGCAGACGTTTCGAGTTCCAGACACGCGATAAGAAAATAAGCGCGAATGTTCACTCACCGAGATGAACCGCGAGGTTGTACCTCTCGAGAGCCTGAGCCAGGTGGCCCTCCTTCATAAGGATGTCACCCTCGTGTCTAGCTCGACTGGCCTCCGCCTCGCGTGGCCACCACTTTTCCACGAGCCTCTGAACAAGCACGTTGGTCTCACCCACGGCGACGATCTTTTGTCCGCACACGCGACAGCTTTTGCCCAGCTCCACGCAATTCTTGCAACACGTATGACCGCAGTTCGTGGTCACCGGCTGGCAGAGCGTACCCTCGCAGAAAGGACACGCGAAGGACGTCTCGATTTTTCTTCTGGAGCTCGTAGACGCCGCAACGCCGGCCAGTTCCTCCAGGAGAGCATTGGCCAGATGCTTCAGTCTTTCGGTTGGCATGGTTCTTACCGCCAAACACCTCGAGTAAACCCCTATGGACTCCCTGATCCGTCCGCACTTGGCCAACGAGTCCCCGTAACCAATCAGCATCTCGAAACTGGCGCTCTGGTGCTTCAAACTTCGTTCGTACATCTCGACGGCCAGCCGATAGTTGCGCGAGGCGAACGCTTCTTGCGCTAACTCGGTCATCTTTGCTGATAAACAGTAGCCACCCCTCGAGGAAGTTTCCGAGTATCCGAGCCTGGTTGGCTCCGATATTTACGCGCTCACGTCGATCGCGGGGTAAACCGCGAGACAGAATCCACCTGTCAACTGTTTTCGAGACTTCGACGCGGCGCGCATTTTATTTCATTGGTTATTTAAAAAGAAAAAATAAATAAATAAGAAAAGAAAAGAGAAACGGTACACTTTTGCAACATTTGAACAGAAAACAACTGGCGATCGTATCGATTCCTTTTCTCCTCCGTGTAGCCACGTCCCGATGAGAGGAAAACACTTCACTGCGATACGAGAACGTCGGCCGCGAGCTTTTTATCCGAAGCTTCGGGTTCGATAAGTAGATTCGTCGAACACGTTTGACAGTTGGCCGGCCACGCGGTAAGTAGAATTCACGGCGAACAGCAGCACGCCAGACACAGCTGCTATGCACAGCACGACGGCGCACTGACGACTGCCGCCTCGGTTGTCACCGCTCGCTCGGGCCACTGTCAGAAACGTAAACCAACCGGGCAGCGAGCGGGGTTGCGATGGAGGTGGTGGTGGCGACGGCGTCGGTACAACCGTGGTGGCAAGCCAAACGGCGACGGCAGCGCCGCGCGACGGTACACACACCTTCGACTTCTCGCTGCGTCTACTTCGCCAACTGTTTCATGATACCACGGACCGTGACTGTGTCAACGATTCTACGTTCTACGTGTGCGACGGTACGACGGTATCAAGCCACACCCCCCGGTTACGTAGATTAACCGTGGAGTCATCCTGCCACGATGTAGATCCTCCCTTAACCCGATGTCTTTCCCCTGTCGACGTTATCGGGACACTCCTCTCCCTCAGATCATCCCCTCGGCCCACTTGGCGCCGTACCGTCCGAGTTTCGAGTAACGGTCCAGAAGTTTGGACGAATTCATTGTTTGTCGACGTTCTCCGTTATCCTGTCCAAAGATCAGCGTCGTCTGCTGTCCGTCGAGCGTCGCCGCAAGGCTGATCGATGAATCTTCATCGCGTTTTCCTTTGTTCCGCGGCGTACGGTACGAGTCCCGTTCATCTCGCGGATGACATACTCTCCGAGTATCAACAGGCTCGGCGGCGCAAGAGGGTATCGAGCGGCGTCGCCTGTCCGCGCGTCCTGACGCGAGCTACCCGCGCTTCTGGGGTAGCCAGCAGCTGAGCCGTCCTTGAAACGAAGAACGAAGCTACGCCGGGGGTAGCGGGCACGTAAACTTTCACGGAAAATTACGGTAAACAGGTTGCTGGCCGTGGCAAGCGACCAGATCAGCCGGCAGAGGGTCGGTGAATCGTTCAATCAGGACACTTGTTGTTGCCTCCCGTCGCGTTGTCTGTGCTCGATCGGTGGTTCATCCACTCGCCGAGTGGAATCGTCGAAGGGACGGGATTCCCCCTTCTTGAAACGCGGCAACGCACTGCCTTATCGTCGGGAACTCGCGGACGAAGCAACCGGGATGCGCGACCGCCTGGGAGCTTACATAAAGAGCTCGCGTCGGTGCACAAAACGTGGCGGGAGCGAGTCGAGTTTCGATTGGATCAATTATTCCACGGGCGAGCCTCGGGCTCTCCGGGCTCTAGGAATCTTACTGAGCATGAGCAGTAGCGCATGCCTGCTCTACGTCGCGGTATTCCGTTTTACCCGGCATCGAGGGACCAGACCTGCGTGCGCTGCTTCCCTCGTCGTGTGCCATGCGTGAGCGAGTATGCATCGCCGGCAGCTGACTACGCAGACGCACTCTCTACGCACTTGTCTACTGGCCACGTTTGCGCGGTGCAGCCGATGCACTCTCGTGCCCACGAGCGCGCGTGTCCTACGGCAGGAGATGATGCCAGCACGCGTCAGACGTAACGCGCGCGCACGATATCGAGGGTTCATTCTACTTTGGACCGTGCGTGCTCGTCGACCTGTTTACCGACTATTTCAGAATGCCTGAATAGTTTCATCGTTGACGAAGATAAGTACGATACATGGCCTGGAGAATCGAGAATGTTGTCTTTTGCGTCTGTGGAAAATGGAACTGTTTACAAATTATTCGATCCATTTGGATGTGGATTTAACCTTCTTGCACTCGGAGAGCGACTCTCAGTCGCCACTGGGTTTTACGCGGTGACTCAACTGACGACGAAGAGGCAGCAGAGTCTTTGTTTATGTTAGGCTTCGTTGAACTTCGAAATGTTGATAACAATATCAGTCTATGAATAGATTTCTATGTGTCTTATAGATTCTTTTAGAAAGCGTAGAATGGTGCACGTTAAAACAGCGACGAGATCTTTTATTCCATATTTTATAACGTCTCCAGCTATTAGTTGACCCAACAGACACTTGTTTGCTGAAGTCTTTATTGATTTAATATGTTTGCAGACGTGTAAAGATAGATTTCTATAATAAAATCTCCTATATAATAATAGATTCGTGAATTATATTATTATACCTTTTGATGAAAAACGACAATGTTTATAATTAAAATCTTTTGTTTTTTATGTTGTAAAGATACATAGAATATTAAAATAAAATATCTATTTCTTTATGTTCATTGATTTTATTTAATCTGTAAGAAGTACGACAAATACTCGCAAAATCGTTTTTAATGCTAGTTTGCCCTAGGAAAAATGTTATCAAGCATAAAGAGCTAATGTATTGTAGTTTGTGTATATGTATATGTGTATATGTAAAGTTAAATTTTATAATTTGAATGTTGTTTTTTGATGATATGATTATTCTTTTCACTTGTGTCTCCGACAGTAAGTCCATTACGTCCTTACGTTTTGCTAAGCTTGAGAGTCCAGGAATATAACGTTGTTATTGTAGAGACTCTAAATTATTCGTATTTTGGGATTCACGTCCTTTCCATAATGGGTTTTTTTTTTATATTCTGTTTAGCACATAATCACGATAAAATATTACCTCGTTGACACTGAAACTTTTTTATGGACCTAATCAACATGTTTTTTTTAAGTATTATTCCTAAATATTTTGTTTATCAAGAAACTGGACTTACTTCGCTTTAATAACAAGCGAATTATAGCAATATAATTATTGGTCGTGCTTCTGTATATTTTTAACAAGAATTTCGAAGGTTTACGTTCTTTTTTTTTTTTTAAATTTCGCGTCCCAAATCATGAAAATTTTAGAAATTCCAAAAGTTTGTGCGTTTTAACGTTGAATAACTGAATTCAGCGTGGCCTCGCACATTTGGAATAATTAGATTTCCCTTTGTGCTCTGTTTATAGTCTTTGGAGTCGATTAGTGTCGTATACGTAATACGCCTGTGCCAAAATAAACAATCTACGTACGTACTTCTCTTTCTCTTCACTAGTTACGTAAAACAGCTCAGTATTGTCTATACAATAAAACACCTATTATCAGTATTAGTAGGGACAAAAAACATTTCCGATAATCATTCCACAAAAATGAAAGCAAAAACTTTGTGATAGAAAAATATGACAGATATTTTCATCGAATGACATTCATTATATAAGAATCTACATTCTCGTTGAAGGGTGGCACGATAACGTAAAAATGAATCGTACGTGAGTGAAGCGAACTCTCGCAAACGTTTCGGTAAAAATATTCACGAAAAAGAAATACTAAAAAAATCGAACTAACTATGAATCACCTCAGTATTGATATTTAGCGTAATGTACAGCTTCAGTAAATGACAAAGATCGTCTAAGATATAATTAATGCATATCTTCATCATTTGTTCACCGAAAGTATATTTTACTTGAGAAAAATTTAATTTATTCATTTATTCAAAGACTTTATTCAACATATTAGAACGTAGAATAAATACACGAGAATAATAAGTAAGAAAGACGATATCACATGTACAATTCCAAATTTATGATATTACACGGGTACGATTTGTTTCTTCTAATAACAGATTTTCTTACAGTCGACGTTCTACGCAATTCTGCTGCATTACGGATGAGGAAAATAGAATACCAAAGCGATTATTTATTGTCATTCAACTTGCGAAGGACTGCAAGACTTTCTCGATTGCATTTTCTGATTATAATCGCTTGTAATACATCGAATAATCAAAGTTTTACACGTAACGATAAAACACACGCCTCGAACGCCTACTTACTTATCGCATGATTAATTCCTTTATTAATTACTACGTCGCGCTATTACACGTGTCGCGCGTCGCGTAGAAATGAATTTTCACGGCGATCGTCGCTGTTCGCGTGGGCTGCTTCTTTCATTCGCTTCACCTGCCCCTCGTGGTTAGGTAGTTACGTTTAGGCCAATCTTTAGAGACTTCAAAAATGCTATAAATAGATATAGACATTTAATTAAATTATTAAATGTATTTAGATGTGAATTAATTATATTTAATTTTGTAAAAACGAATTCAAAGGAAGGAACTGCTAAAAGAAAATACTGAAAAGTGTACATCCCTTCAATTTTGGTTGAAAATTGAGAAAAGATAAACATATGCAGAATTTCACAAAAGAAGCGAGAAAATTTTGTATGTATAACAAAGCACTAGACTAAAATAGCCCTTAAGTAGATTTCAAGAAATTGGCAAAGTGAGATTTTCGTAAACATGTTTTGTGAATACTGTGTGCAACCAATTATCAGTTAATCAGCGACTCTTATCTGCACTGACGTGCGCGTCGATCGGCTGGCGATCGTCTGGACTTGGAGGTTGCAACTCTGCCGTTTATCTAAGCGTTTCACGCCTTTAAATCTCTCCGCAAACAAAGCACGAACATCACTCCACGGTGTCCGTGGAACTCGTTCAATCACCTTGATCTTCGTTTCGGTAGAAAATTGATAAACTTTAATCCAGACCTTTGAAAATAATCATTTCAAATAACTATAAAATGAAATAACACATTATCTTATTTTTTAGTCATTTTCAAACCTGTGATCACTTTTACAATAACACAATTTGAAATGTTATAATTACATTTGATATAGAGCATAACGAAATAGTTCGTTATTTGAAATAACTATTATTTCAAAAAGACCGATATTATTTTTATTTTCAAATAACCGTATCGAAAATAACAGTACGAAATAAATTATTTCAAACAGTTTTTCAGTATATAAATAGTATTTCAATAGTTCACCTCTTCTTTTCATGTAAAAATAAAATTTGCCCTGGTCTGCTTTAATCAACGTTTAAATATACGACACATCATCGATTTCGTTCAATTTTTATCCGACTGAACGAAGAATTTACAATCCTGTCTTTCATCGTTCACGTTTACTGCTTGCGAAATGTCGCGAGTAGACGTCGAGAAAATATTCGCTATCTACTTTGATCAATCCGAGTGTGGACTGCTTATGACGTCAGTCTCCTTCTCAGTTCGTCAAACCTACGACATGGAAAGCTCTAACCTTCTACCTCTGGTCATAACTTACAAGCGTAATTGCGCTTAATGAATCCTGGCCTCCTGCACTACCCAGTTTTCCTTGCGCTCGTAAACACGGTCGCTAGGTTCGAGCAACGCGAAACATCCGAACGAACAAAGCCTTCAATTTTCTGCTGTAAAAATCCACCGTCATGCATAGCTAACCCTAATTGACTTCATTTCCTCGCGTTTTTCGTCAGCGCGCAGACACCGCCGACAGCTACTTTCGCCGCGTTCGCAAATTAGCACGAACGGCTGTAGCATTGACGCATTAATTAGTAAGAAACTGTCTAGGAAACAAAAACTTGTAAACAGACTAGTAAACTTCGAGTCTCGATATGGCTTCGCAAGGACTATAAAAAATATAATACGTGCGTTTGATAATGTTTGGTAATGTTTGCTAATAGGGTGGTCCACAACTTGTTATTCTTATTCGAAGATTTAAATACAATAAAATTCCGATAATCTGGCAAACATATTTCAACTAGAATCATATTTTCCAAGCGACATCTGCCAATCATTGGGAATTATATTTTGCACAAAAGGCAATTAACAATTGACGATCGATCCTCACTTTTGTATGACAAACCGAATTTAATTCCATTTGAAATTTGATTTCAAATAGGATTGAAGATAATTTCGTGTAATATCAGTTTAGCAGTATATAATAGGATCTCTGGGAATTGATACGTATCTGCATTAGGAGACACGTCACTGGACCGGGTCCCATCGGTGGCGTCGACAATCGCGTTGTAATCGCGAATCCAATTCACGCTGATTTCCCTTGGCGAATAGTAACCGCGATCCCCGTGTCCGGTTCAACGGTGGAAAGCGACGCAGAAACTCGAAAAACGGAACGCTTAATCTCCGATTGCATATACGCATTTATCTGGCGGCTTACGTAAGGTATTTGTGTCGTACAAAGAGTCACCTTTGCCGATCGCAAAACAAATTGTTAATCATCGAAATACGGCGTATCTTGCCGTTACGTAAATGGTTTACGCACGGTAGACGTCCTCACACACGTAGCCCGGTCGGTGTAACCCGCTTCTTTTTACTTGTATTTTAGAAGGACGATGTTCCGGATAGAATTGGGCCGATTGGGCGGGGAGGGACGACGATGACTAGCTGTTTGGAACATAGTCGTTCTTTCGCGGCCCAGTCTGCACCTGCATGAATCGGTATCGCGATTCGTGACACTCAGGCTATCAGTTAGGGGTGGATTGGTCATCCTCGGACTCCACAGACCTCAATGGAGCTTTCTTCGCTCCCGAAAGACCGACACACGGTATATTAGGTGGACTGGAAAATAATGTCGTTTTTGCAATTTTAAATATTTGTTTTTTCACTCCTCGGCTCATTGATTTTTATCGATCTGGCATTGAAAATTTGCACACTAGATGGCACAAGGTTGTTGATAACGAGGACGATTACATAATTGCTTTGAAATAGAAATTTATTAAAAATTCGTTTGAATTTAATGTAGAAGAAACGACATTACTTTCCAGTCTACCTAATACAATCAGTAATCGGTACAATCAGTTCAATACATATGATTACATGTATACCACTACCTATCTTTGAACCTTGAGTTTTGGTTTTATTTTAAATCGTGTGCCTTACAGAGTTATCATCGAAAAATATTGTTCCGTTAGGCAAATACTTGCGCATACTTTAGTCAGTGTAACCCTGTTCTGGAAAAACGTCGATTTTTATTATGCTTGTCAATGGAGGGAGTGGGTCTCTCTTTTGGCCAGAAATCGTAGACGTAGATCGTAGACCGCTGTTCCTAGACGCTGCGTCGGCTACGGAAGAACGAATCTGTGATTACGTCACTCGATCTCCCCTGCTGACTCTCGCGGGCACGGCCTGCGGGTCATGCCCAGCGTTGGACATTAAGTAATTACATTTTTAATCAATTAATCAAACAATTACTAATTTAATTAGAACTGAATTCCGCTGGAATTGAAAGTTAATTCCAATTGTCAATTAACCCTTTGCACTGGAGAGATGACTCTCAATCAACACTGGGTTTTACGTGACAACTCGAACGGCAATTGAGAAGAGACGAAAGACGAAAGGAATCAACCAATATAAAAATAAATATCTATTTCCACTTAAAAGAATAATGCAATGTATCAATTGCACACGTACCAGTGCACTTACAAAAAAAGCATAGTCTTATAAATATAGTACCGTTTGAACCTCTTAATATAAATTTTGTTCCTTCAACATTTTTCTTTAAATGTATTGATAATGAAGTTATAGCTTGCCACACTTACTTTGCCAAGCCTGCATAATACAATAAGAAAACAATGTCTCAACTGCTTATATAATCATAATTGTTATTTAATTGTTCCCATCCATCGATTTAATTGGATAGACTCAGAATTTCAATAACGTCGCTAGACTATTTACAAAATGTTCATTATAATCAATTGATATAGTCGATTACGAATCACTTTTATTGAGTGGAAAAGTACAGTAATTTTTTCTAAGATTGCACAAAATTTATTTGTTCTACAAGAATTTGTCTGATGTATTCGTTTTAATATGAACTTTATATTATGAAGGCCACAATTGTTCGTTTCAACAGAAGTTTCTCGTAGAAACATACGTAACACTTAAAAGTTTATGTGTTTTGAAAACCAAGAAGGTCAACAATTATCGATACTTCGTACATTTTAGCGATTAGCGATTACTCGTACGACGTTTTCGCAATTATCTATACTTTTCATATTGTTGTATGTATCGATAAAGAAAACTAGACGTTTTTAAAGGATTACATTCTCACACTTTCCATAATGGCGACACTGTTATAATTACGAGGAAGCTGATATTTAAACAAGAATCTAAGAGATTCATCGTGCTACTTTTTTCAAAATTTTTCTCGCGTTACGTAACGAGGGTGCAACTGTTTTTTGAAAGCGTACATGATTCAATGATTTTTAAAAAACTAAGATAGCACAATCCGTGTTTGTTTCTATCTTTTGTAACTTTATCGAATAACTCTGTGGATGTAATTAATTAAAGAAAGATGGAAGAATGTAGTGGCCAGCAATGGACAATACTTTCAATGATTTGTTGTTTACTAATTTTTTCAAATAAAGGATACATTTCTACGAAAAGAAAGCGAGAACTTGTTCAAGTCCCCGAGTAAAGATGAAGATGTTTCCTTTTCTGTAAATATTTGAATAACGTACATGAAGCACGCCAAGTGAACATTTCATTTACAGTGTATTACACATACAGTACAGATAAGATAGTTTTCATTTTGAGAAACATTCAAATAACGTAGATTACATAATGTTCTTTTCCTATTATTAGCATGTATATCTTTCTAATATTAAATATCATTTTGTAACGCTTGTCTATCTTTAATGTTCTAATAGGTGAAAATAAAATTACTTGGAATTACTTGGAAAAAAAATTAATTAGTTATAGATAATATTATTAAATAATACAAATAGCCAAACTTTCGCAAAGGATTACGTTTGGTAACATTCCGATATTATTAATTTAACAAAGCTAAATTGTCCCGTAGGCGTGAGTTTTCTTCGCTTTTTTCTCGACCAAAGAGACAAGATTCTCTGACATAACGGGCGGAACGCGAGCCGAGCGTTTCACGAGACACCATCGGATTTCGCAATTGTGACTTACGTGTAGGTACGCGCGGTCGAACCGTCTCACGATTTACGGAATACCATAGTCTGGAACTAGATTCGTCGATGTGCTCGCGCAGCATGCGGGATGAGAGCCTGGTCCCCGCGGGGAGACTTTCGGGACGAGGTTGCGACACTTGGCAAAAATGTGGCTCGCGCCGCCGCGCTGGAGAACTATGTTTGGAGGCGTTATATAAAGTCTCCTCCGCCGACCGATCTATCACGAGGGGACCTTATTAGATCAACCGTGGAAAGCCATCCGCTATAACATCGCTGGCAACCAGATACGATGTTCCGGCGGTGGAATTATTAGACACGTCCCCGATGTCGCGCTCCTACCTACCGATTTCGTGTAATCGGTATCGTCGATCATTTGTTGCGTTATTCGCCGTTATGCTAACCCATTTTGTAAGAGATTCATAATATATGAATGAATTATTTCTCAATTTTATAAGCCAACGTGATGTAGTTTTCAATTGTAATTTTAAATGCTCCTAGCTATAGAAAATTTCATTTCAATGGCTGCTCTAACAGTGATAGACAAGCATCTTTAAAATTTGTATCGGCATGTGTGAATTAGCATCATAAAACAGTCAGGCGGTGTTAACCAGTGTACCTTAATATCCTAGACAATTACAGACAGTACCCAGATACCTTTCTACTACTACCGTTTCGTTCTCGAAGTAAACCAATTTGACTCGCCGTTGATATCCAATTGTCAGAATTCACGGTTCGCTTATAATTCGATCCTTCAACCACTCGGTCGATTTTTCATCGTTTCGGATGGCAATAATCCGCGTGGTGCTTCGATAGATACCGTCGTAGCAGCGTACAAATTGCAATAACAACTCTTTGGATCGGGAAATCTTAACAACGCAGCAAGTTCAACGACTATATAACTCATATTATCGACACGTGACGTATCGGCGCTCTCTTTTCAGCGATGCGCCAGGAAAATCGCGAGTCGCTCGGCATTGGCGACAGAGTGGGGGATCGTTCGATCGAGCCGTCGCGTATAAAACGACGCGATTAAAAATAAATACGGTCTGTGTCGGTAAACACGGGGAACCTTTATGTAATGAATGAGCGTGAATTAACAGAGCAGCAGCGCGAGGAGAGGTCTGGGTTTAACCGCGGCGGTAGGAACGGCTACGGATTCGCCTCTACGTCCGCGCGTACACGAGCTTTCAGGCGTAATTGAGCCGAGTCGACGCCACGAAGTTTTATTCTCGGCGCGGTAAACAATTCGTTTTGCTAGGAACACCGTTCGCCAGAGCGGCCCGTGGAATCGGCATGCCGCTTATGTAATATATTTCAGATAGAATTCGCACCTTACATAATTTCGTCGCGCTCGATGGAAGTTCGCGATACATACGTATTGGCTAACGACGCGGCCCGCGCCGAATCAAAAGATCCCCGCGTGGCAGAGCCACGACGATCGTGGCTCGTGTACCTCTGTCGATTCGCATCGCTGAGAGATTCTAACGCCAACTGCGTCGTTTCGATATTTTAACGACACGATGGCAAACTCATTGTTGTTGGGTGACTGTGATGTACAAATGAGACGAGTAAATTGCTGGATAAATACACGATTAGGCACGTTCTCGGGTACACGAGTACTAAGGGCATGAGTGGGCAGAATGTATGTGTTGGATACGTATGATTGCGTACTCATATACTTATTTACTCTATTAAACACGCGAGAAGACATATATATATATATAGAATGAACAATTAGAGGAGTAGCTAAATGGATCATATGCAGGTAGGTAGAAGGCAAATTAGTTTGTAAAAACACTAGATTGGTAGATTATTAAACGAGTAGATGAGTAGGTGGATAGAGGAATAGATAAGTAATCAAGTAGATGGGTGGACTGATAGTTTCGTAGATTAGTTAGATTCGTACACGAGTGGAAGAGTAGACGAGTAGACGAATGGACAAGTAAGCAGATGAGTCGGCGAGTAGAGTAGTAGAAGAGTAGAAGAGAAGATGCGAGGGTGAGTAAACGAGTAGAGTAGTAGAGGAATAGATGAGTTGATGAGTAGGTGAATCAAAAAATAACCGAATAGATAAGTGAACAAGTAGATGTGTAGTCAACTAAATGCGTAGAAAAGTGTTTGAACATATTATTGTATGAATAAACAACTAGTCTCATAGACGAATACATGAATAGAGAAGTAAACGAATTAACGAGTAAATGATTCGACGTGTAAATATGTAGACAAGTAGAGTTAAGAGAGTTGCAGAATTGCAGAGATGTGTGAAAGGATATGCGATTAAAATGATCCAAAGTCCACGAAAGTGGAATATTAATAGCTCATACGAAGTTATAATAAAAATGGTAAACATTGTTGATCTCCGATACATTATATTTTACTTTCTCGATAATGTCGTTAACTTGAAAACAAACGACACGCAAATATTGGAGGAATACATAAGCGATAAGCATACGTGACAAGACTCACGCTTTTAATCGGTTAATTCTGGGTAATGTTTTGTATGAATATTAATGCAGTTGGCGCTGTGATGTAAGAATAGTTACGTAGATCGAATGCTTTAGTAGCGATGCTTCGCGAAGTTTTGATCGTTTTAAAGTTACAAACGTTAACTTTCCTCGTTCCCGCGAAAGAAGCGTGTATATCGAGTTGTGTCATTAGCATTCTCAATAAATTTCAATAGCGATGAAAACACGTAATACCGAATGTCGCGCATCTAAGTACGCGTTATGGGACGCCTTGCGGATTACATTCCGATACACAATTCACTCGAGTTCGAAATATCCGAAAAATCGTGAGATTTGTGGCCAAAATCGTGTGTAACTTTCGCTCGCCAAGTAATTAATTATCAAGGATACGAAGTCTGTTTACGAAACAGCCAGTCTGTCTAATTATAAATTGCGCTCGGATGATATTTCTGTAGGAACTTATGCGACTCTACAATTTCGACTAACGCAACGTAACATCTATTAAATATTTTCATCGAATAAGCAGCATTTCGCTGCATTTCGGGCATTTCCGTCCGAGCGGAAATTAATCTTTTCGAATTATTTCGACAGATTTCGTGCAAAACTTCTGACTCCTTTCATTGCGAAACATTACGACGAAATGTATTATTTAGTTATCAGCGATGATACACAAATTTTATTCGCGTGTTGCGTGTACCGCGAGCAAAAGATTATTGGTACGTACGCGACGTTGAAGATTTCTGCAGTGTTATCTGCGAGACGATTTATCGCGCAGTAAGATTATCAGAAGCTAACATTGATGACAATTTCGTACATAATCTGTTACATAAGCGAATCAGTTTTTGTCAGTTTGGTTACACGATCCTGCGTTGAATCGGTGGCGTTGCTTCTGTGTATAATAAAGTTATGCTTTTTTAGACCCGTAATGGCTACGATAAATGTTTATGTAATGGTTAACGTACTTACGTATGTGCTTACTCTGCGTTTCGACTTCTTGAAAAGGAAGTTAGACATTTGTAACAACAATTTTAATATCACATCGAAGACGAATGTTCGTGAATTTTCGACGTCATGTTTGTAAAGAGACGCGCGTCCATCGATATTACGTACGTAACAATGCGACGCGGTAAGATCAATAGTCACATTGTAAATAGCGTATGAGGACGTTAGTGCAGTCATCGGTGTTAATTAATTCTTCCTTACATAATCGTGGGTTACTGTTTACACAGATTCGCTTATATTAGTGCGCAAACAAGATATGCACTACAAACCCTGTTCCCCCCTCTTTCTGCGAATGTTTTCATAACCACCTAAATTCCTGTTAGTTTCTTAACCACTTAAATTCCTGCTTTCAGATATTAATGCGTACATAAGACCCAAGACCGCGATAAACTAATGGAAATCGAATAGGTGTCAAAAGAGAACTTTACACCTTGTTGCTAATAAATTAAGATTGCTTTTTCGAATGTTTGAAGATTTTCGATCTCATTTTCAGTTCAATTTAAATCTCCAATTAACTCTGTTGCAACATAAAACATTTGAAATCAGTAAGTCCTGTTTTAAGTATTCTACTTATTAATTATTTTTTTGTTACTAGTATATGTTTCTAAACGAATACATAATCCATATTTGCATGTCCTATGTGACTCGTTCAGCACGTATTTATATAACACGGAACATCTACCATGTTTAGAAAATAATAGTTTGATTTTGCTGTAAAAAATTGTTCTTTATCGAGGAAGAAAGGTTAAGTTTGAGAAACACTGCAATAGAGAGTTAAGCATGCTCGAGAATTCTCGAGACGGGATACTCGAGTACAATCACTATACAGGGTGAGTCTAGTAACTGGGCCATGTTATAGCTATATCTGAAGCGAAGTTAGGTAATAATCATAGAGAAGATTTGATATGGTTCGGTAACGTCTATTATCTTGTGATACAAGATTTGTACCAGACGAAAAAGAGAAAATGCCATTTTATTTCTGAATGGAACTCTACACTTTAGAAAATATTTCATATGTTTGCTAAATATTGAAACGCTTCTTAAGCGCCTATAAAGGGTTATCATAAACAGGCATTAGGATTTTGATTTTTAATTTTTTGCAGTCAGAAACATCTCGTTGGAAAATGTGAAAACAGAAATTGCGTCATATCACATACTGTGTCAAATGATCTACTTTTATTTCTCAATTCTTTACATTTTAGGCGTATGTGATTGCAAAGAAATATTAATGCTTGAAAAATTCCTCGAGTATTACCAAATATCATTACTACAAACAGAATACAATATCTCTCAAAGTTTTGATGGCCTTTCAAACATGGAATGGTTCGAAGAATCGATTTATGAAGAAAAAAAAAACGAGACAACTCTATTTGTAAAATGCGCAATTGCACTTTGCGAGCGCGTCAATAGATTAAAAAGAAAAAGTAGCATAGTTCGCTAAACCATCTAAAACTTTTCTTTTCGATTTTTGTTCATCCTAGCTCACAATGAAAACAGAGCTTATTATTCGAGTTTGCAGAGTCACTTTGCAAGCGCGTCAATAGATTAAAAAAAAAAAGTAGCATAGTTCGCTAAACCGTCTAAAACTTTTCTTTTCGATTTTTGTTCATCCTAGCTCACAATGAA
>NC_071976.1:4146654-4187788 GCF_026283585.1 Hylaeus volcanicus | reverse complement strand
AGTAGCATAGTTCGCTAAACCGTCTAAAACTTTTCTTTTCGATTTTTCTTCATCCTCGTACACAACGAGAACAGAGCTTATATTCGAGTTTGCAGAGTCACCGCGTATAGTAACGTCAGTGATCGCGCGTATATCGTTTGGCAGCAGGCTGCCACGCGAATAACTCGAATTCCTTTGGGTTGGGCCATAAATGTTCGAAAATTCGCGCTTCCTTCAACCTGGGTTAAACACGTGCTAGCGTCGTTCGCCGATTCGCCGTCTCCCTTGCCGACCACGTGCGCGGCTTCGCTTGATACTGGTCTGAACTTTACATAACGTAACGCGGGCGCACGCGTGCGCCTCACGCACGTGAGTGAGCCACGTACCTACGTTACACGTAACTCGCCGGGGACCCGATACGCCGTGCGGCTGACTAGGAGTCGCCGCCCGACGTCGACGCCGACGGTTCGAGCCTCTACGCCCGAGAACCGGAGCACGGTTATGTAACCGGAGATTGCGTTAAACGGAATCCTCTTTCTTCTTCTTTTTTCCCCTCCGTCGTCGTTTCTGCATCGTTTCCGAACTCCGACTCGCAATAGCGCAAATCAAAGACGTACAAGACTTTAAATGAAAACATCGAGTGACGACTAAAGGATAGGCAACGGTTTTTTTCTTAAATTTTCATTAGGGTATACAAATTTTCATTTGAATTGTAAAATAATTTCGAGAGGGGGCCAGCGTTGGGCGCTTTTGGAATAATCTTATTGTTGAAATATTATTTCAAATTACACGTTGTCTTGTTTCATTTATATAATATATAAATATTCTATTTATATAATAATTTGAAGTAAGTACTTTCTACATGTTAATTTTAGTTCATTCTTTTTACATGTTAATTGAATAAATTCAACTGCAATAGGTTCTGAAGGTGACCATGATACAAGAAGTCTAATATTAAATTAAATGAAAGCTAGTTTGCGACTGCAAAATTATCATTTCATTTCTAAACAATTAACAAGAGCGACGATGTACAGTATAATTTCATTATCCAAGAATCAACTTTCATCGTGGTATGGAGCAAAAGATGACAAGTTCAACAGTTACGTAAAAGGTGTTTGGTTAATAGAAATTACGTTGGCTCCATCTTCGACCATATTCGATCCTGTCGGCAATAATAGCTCGCTATTTAACTCTTCCATGACCTGTTGGCATTGAATAGCGTTGTCCAAAGAAGCACATTGCGTAACATTGCATTATTATTCTATAACGAGATGTAAAAAATCTAGAAATTTTGATCACGTACGTGGCGTCTAACTGATTGAATTTCTAAGAATAGATGAAACGAAGCCGCGTCGTTGACCACGCATTTCATCAAAGTTGGGATTACGTTAATTATAATTCCAACGTAAATATTGATGTCAATATTTATTTAAATATTGACTACGCTTATCGAGGCGTAGTTACCAAGATATTTACTGCTCGCTGTGGAATCGTTCTATCTCTTCTACGACGTACCACTTCTGTATTTTCTTGCCGTCATTACATACTTGAGGGGAGGGAGCTTCGTTCTGTATCGTTCTAGCTTTTCTTGTACACCTCTCGCCGTTCTATTACTATGATTGGAAAGTAATGAGAACGTCTTCTACAAAAAAAGGTGCAGGAAGAAAGAATGACTGCTTTCATTACTTTCTTCTTGAGCTTCTGCAATCATCCCTCTTATATTTGTATAAATACATACTGATTATAAGTATATAAATATATACATATATTTATATATACATTTTTGCCATAACAATACTCAATCAGAGCAAATTTCTATCTGGATTGAAACTTTGAGTAACAAATAAAAGATAAACAATTTCGTCATATAGTATTTTTATAAATGAATATTCTTCACATTTGATAGATTTTCTAATGTATAATTTAAAGTAACTTCTTATTTTATATGTTCTGTTTTATCAAGTTTTCTAGTGATCTTTCTTAAAATTAAAATTTGGAATAGTAACTTGTTCGTCCAACGTTTAATAACATAAGCGAAATGAATAACTTGTGTGGTGTAGTCTACTATCCAATTCAATGTTTGACCCTTTTTACGCCAAACCGATACTTCTTCCTTGCTTTTTATTTTCACTTTCGTCTCACCCCACCCCACCCCCCACCCCCTCACTAGTCAGAGTTTCCTTTTTCCAACGCGAATCTTATCCACCCATTGTTCACCAGCGCCCTATCGATGTCTTCTTTGTTTGTTTGCGAATGCTATCGCGATCTATGTATCCGTGTACGTGCAAGAGATTATGTCACAGGTCCCTCGGAACAATGAGAATATTCGCGTTCAATAGTCTCCCGACGACGCCGGCGTCCGACTTACGACTTTCGGTGCCAAGACGCCGCGCGCCGTTTTACGATTTTCGACAAAAATTCCCGAAATGTTCTCCGATCTCTATCGGGTGTTCGCGAAATTCTACCGCGAACCGTTTCTTACGTTCGCTTTATTATTTATGTAACACCATAGATTGTATTGTAAGTGTTACGTAACGGGCAGTTACGTAACGTGTTTTCCAAAAGTGAAGAAATAAACTTAGATCACCGTGATTTCAGCAAGACGACGCTCGAACGGCTTTGATCTTCACTTCTTTCGTTACTTTCCTGTACCGTATTCGATTCGCAAAACGACACCGTTCGTTCCCAGTTACACGCGTATTTCTTTCAGGCGTTCTGCGACGACCAATGTTGATCTTGCGACGCAACTTCAATTTTTTCAACAACAAAAAAAAAACGTTGAAGTCCCTTTCAGGAAACCCATTATTCGAGCGATAAATTTACGTTCACGAATGAAAATCACTGAGAGCATTTTTCAAAATAACGAGCTCCGTCATTTTTTCCGCCAGTTAATTTGTTTACATTTAGATATTGAAAGCGCAGAAACGAACGGGAATTACGTTAATAAGTAGGCTAGGCGTTGGACTGATGCGGCAACAACCATAAATATGTACATACAAGTGTTACGCATTCGCGTCGAATTCGAGAATGATTAAGGGGACATTGGAGCCGATTACATAAACGATAGCCTGGAATTTTTCTTGCCGTTATCATTCGTACGTGCATAGATGTACGAGTGAAAAGCAGCACGGGGAACGATTATTTGCTTGAGTTCGGCGACGTAACGAATAACCTCGCGGCCGCTTGCACAACGAGTAGGTGCCTATACCTATCTTCGTAATAATGCAGTTACGAAAATGGCGCGATTACGTCTCCTTAGGCAACGCTGACTTCGGGCTAAGTTAACTCTCAGTGCCATGAAATTACGTTCTTTCGTATCAGTTTCTGTTTGGATTGGCTCTGTTCCCGATTCCACGGCGAAATTGATCGACTCGATTACGATTATTACGGTTCCTTGATTATAATTTCTTCTTCACCGTGCACACCGGATTGCTGCTGCCAATTAAGCCGTTCCGTGATAATTGCAAAATTCGTTGCAGTGAAAAAATTATCCATTGAACATATTTACAGTCACTGTCCCATACCTTTGATCTCTTTCTAGCGGTAGCATAAATCCACGGTTTGGAAATTACGAAATTACTTTACGAACAATCCAATGGTCAAATAGTAAAAATCTTGTCAAAGAAAATTTCATTTTGATGTGCGCAATAATTTCTAACACCAAATTCGTAAGTCGGTCATAATTCGCCTGCAATTTTCCATCTCACCCATAGATCATAATTCCTCGAAGAAATTACGTTCCGACGGGATTCATCCTTACGACTTTCCGCAATCGTTTCAATGAATCCACGGCTTGAAATGACATGAACGAAACGTGATTGCAATTAGAAACACGCGAGCGCGAAATTTCCGCAAGGATTGCGAGGAATGTAACGGTCGGAACGTTTATCGCTGATGGTAACCAATTGCAGGACAAAAGTTCCACGAATGCGCGACATCCTTCGTTGTGCAGATTGCGCGTAAGTTGCATTGCTGAACTTTGCACAACTTCGATAGGAACACGATACACCGTTGACACGACAGAAACACGTCCTACGATCAGCGAATAGATCCTAGTCAATCGGATTCGAGGAATGGAAGTCGACAGCATGGTGTGCTCGTGTTGCGCAGATATACTGGGTGTGTTATGATTTAATCGCAACGTTATTTAACTTAGCCTCGTAACATTATGCAAAATCCATTTTGAGTCATTATTTCAGTCAGTGAATCGAAGCTTACGCGTAATCCTTTAATGGGCACACCGTCTGCAACGAAGTATTAATAATTGGAATGATTGCTTGGTATGAAATTAGTAGGTGGCATGTGTTCCTAAGCTTCGACTGCTGTTCTTTTTTTCTTTAAGACAACATCAACAGGATCATACCACTGCGAGATTCAGGAAATAGTCTTTCAAGTTTTTAATTTCGAAACAAACAACAACAAACAACTAACAAAAATAATGCATTAAAAGTTGGTAACGAGAACATCTTTCATCGACCGTTCTCCTAAGTAATTGTTGATACACCCTGTATGGGTTAATACGTAGCCGTCGACAAGGCTTAAAGTTCCTCGCCAGAAACGACACGGCTTACACGTGGTATCGGCTTTCTCGCGCGACACTCTAGCTAAAGTAGTGGGTGGATACGCGCGCGGCGTTTTCCAAATGTGATTTGCAAACCGTCCCGCGCGCACGTGGGCATTTTCATCGCGCGAATTAATCGTGAATTCAAACGACGTCCGTCGGGAATCGATTCGAATTGCACGGCCGCGCAACAATTTCCGTCATTGTTGTCTGCGTTCCGTCTGGAACTGGCAAACGGTTCCGAACGTTTGCCTCATTATCGAAGATGAAGTCGTAATGACGATGACATTCCGTCCGATGATCTCGACGGCGCGGCGATAACGGTATCACTCTATCATCAACGCTCTCTGCATTTAAAAAGACGATCGATCTGTTATCTGGGCCAAGTTCGATTGATTAATCTGATCGGCGACTTTTTCGTAGTGGCAGGATAACTTCTTATTATCAAAATAATAACCTATATTACACATCTGTATTAAATCTTGGCGTCCAATGCAAGACGCTTAGCGAATGGATTAATCGACCAATGTATCACTTGCTTGACTATGATGGCTTTCTTAAGAAGATCACGCTTTAAGTAATGTATGTATTAAAATAAAAACGATAAAATTTACGCAATTCACTATGCCGATAAAATAATGCTAGCGTGAACGTTAACCTTACTTGTAATTAGGGTACACATACGTAGTCTAATCTTACACGGAGTTAAAAATAAAAATTAAAATCATTGTCCTTGAATTAAAAATAAAGTCCACAGGGGATCTGTAAGATAAGTGGTTGACTTGGTTACATAAGGTGGAAAAAACGTTGTATCAAATAAAGAAAACAAAAGAGGAGTAAATACTTTCAGAATAATATTTCTGCGTCGTAATTATCGTATTAGTAACGCGAGAATAATTTTTAAGGTAACAGGTGAATTCTTTCTCTCGCAAAAGGTAGAAAATACGTGGTACATGTCTGACGATGGTTGGGGAATCTATTTTTAATTTAAGAGCAGTGATTTTATTTTTTATTTTTGACTCGTTGCTTTACCTAAACTTTATCTTTGATCACTTTACTGCCTAGTTCCCTTAATATTCGGCAACGCAAGCCTATTACGTAAGCGACCGTGAATGTTAGCACGTCGATCACGGTGAACGATATCCACGAATATCGTAGACTTCGATCCTTGGTTTGCGATTTCGAGACGGTCGATCGGCCCTTGCCGGCCCCACTAGTCGATGTGTAGTGTTACGTGCGAACTGCATGGTCGAGCAACCAAGAAAATACCCAATCTTGTGCAACATGGTTGCGATTCTTTGAAAAACTCCAGTTAGAAACTTTAATGGAACGCCCCTTAGTTTGCAGCGTGTCGATTACGAACTTATACAACGTTCGGCTGATACCATGTTGCGACTGTTGCGTAACGGTCGTTCAATGTTTGAATAAATTGTGCGATATAGATTAAACGCGACTCATTAGACGGCATTCGTGTTTGCCGGACATTTATGCAGCCGAGGCGTAAAGTTGTAATTAACACCTGTTTCTTTCGACAGATTAAGGGTGACAGCCGCGCATTGAGATTGATCGATACGTTGCAATAACCTGGCCTGTAGAGGTTCGAGTCCATCATGTCACGTCGTGGGCTGAGTTATAATCAAGAAAATTGGATTCTTGAACGTAACGTTTGCACCCTTTCAGCAACATACCAAAAGATAGTGGCTGCGCAAACTATCCGTGCGTGATAAATCATTCCGTCAATTTTATATGAAGCACGAGTCGAGCTGGTGAAGATTAATAATTATGTACATTTTTCCATTCGCAGCCAACGTGTACTGTGCAATTAATTATTATCTGATGTGACCGTTCAGTAACGGTTATTTTGCATTTGTATGAATGAATTATGAAAAATTGTGCGCGTATTACGTAAGTTTGTGTTCTATTTAGTTACTATGTGTGTGTCTCCTTGTGATTCTTTTTTGTAGTTGAAGTAACGGTCAGTTTCGCTACTTGAATTCCACGTTTCGAGTTTTCTTTTCGCAAGAAAGTTATAAAATGGTACGATGCGATAATCGTTTCATAATTATTAGGGATACGTTTGCCATTTACGTAACTGGGATGAACGGCGAGTTATCAAAAATCTTGCGTAAATCGCCGCATCCGTTCGGACGTTTATTCGAACTATTGAATTATCTGGATGCTCAACTAATTAATTTTACTCGATTCTACAAGATTAATTCCAAAACATATGGTGCCATTTAAAAAAGTCAAGGTGACCTTTACATTTTTATGTAAAAACCGTTGTTTCAGATTTATAAATATGCAAACGTGTAGCTCATCAAAGACTGATGAACTTTTGTCTAAAACATTTTTTTATTGCACTATTGGAGACCTAAAAAATGGTGACATAATCTAACGGGTAGACCCTGTTGTAGTAGGTTGTCCAGAAAGTTCGTGCCAATTTTTAAGAGAACTTCAAAGGCACGTTTGAATTGTAATATACATTTATTTATATGTATATTTATTGAATTACATAGGTACTATTTTGTTCCACAACCTTTCCACTTTTTAAGGGATGTACATATATATGTTATTTGTTTTCACCCATTTCGACATATTCAGACCTGCACCACCTATCAAAAATCGGCATGGACTTTCCGGACAACCCAATATAATTCAACAGTCTCCTTAAATGCACAAGTTTCTCTACGATAAATGGACAGTAAGATGATTCGGGATCGGATATCTCGATGAGACAATGCTAATGCAACGATCAAACTTGTTTTACTATTACCGTTTTTGTTATAAAACTGTTACCATCATGTTCCTGACATTTTTCTGATTAAAACGAGACCAAACACGACGTAATTCGCATCATATTTACTACATGTCTCACCGAAATAATCCCGGTGTTGGTCGCCATTTTCGCATGTCGCTCCGTCCTCTTCTTCATTCGCTGTCCTTCTCTACACTCGAAGTTTGTTGGCAAAACATTAGAAGATACAGCAACGACCGAATGGAGGCATGCAAAATCGGAGACCCAAAACATTGCACTCGAGGTGTTTTTATGTGTTTACACTTGACACGCGTCGAGCGTCGAACGTAGAAAAGGACAGATAGCGAAAGGAGAAAGAGGTCCGAGAAAAAGAAAACACTCGACAGAAGCGTAACAATCGGTTCGGATCATATTACACCGGTGGGCGGGGCTACTCGGGCGAAACTACGGGCAAAAGAAATGTGAAGGGCTGGAAGCAGGGGGTGGGTATCTGAGAGATACACAAAGTGTCCCAGCCTAAGTAATACGGAGCTCGAACTCCAAAACTATCGGCCGAATGCAAAATTTCAAATATGGAAATTGCATGGTAAAACGGGCCTCGTGTTTCAGCGAGAAGGAATTTTTGTCAACTTTGTTATTTAACGAGATATGATGGTCAAGTTTCGTTTTTCAAATGGAACTATATATTTTTTTTTAGATTATGCGATAGTACTTTTCAAGACGAATTCATTAAGCTTGAATGTACTTACCCGATTTTTATTAGTTTTCAAGGTATAACGCTTCAAAATTTGCTGATTTTCAGGGAGAAAACTCGGTTCGGTTCCATTGATGCAGTAAGCACCATGCGGTTCTTGAAATCGGAGAGGAAAATGGAAAGAATCCCAATATTCTGGGCCTAGAATCCCAATTATATGTTCACATGGTGGTACTTGAATTGGGATATTGTGATACTTCGATATGACTAATGACATTCAAATAATATTATTAGAATTCTGCTCGTAGTAATAGCGAACAAAGATTCGAATAATAATCCATTTGAATAGCTCCAGAACCAGTAGGGACCTCGGTTGATCCAAAACGTTAAATCTAAAAGTAGATTTACGCATAAAGGAAACGAAGCCGGACGAGAACTGCCATCGTGGCATACACGGTGCTCGTGTAAAACACGTTTACGATGGAAAGGCGCGAACGTCAGTCGTGGTCGTCTTACAGGAAACGGGACATCACGGTCTAATAAAATACAATGTCCATGCGGTACGTTTCGCGATTGTGACAATGAATGGAAGCGTGTAAGGCGACATTTTAATTAAGGGAAAAGTACACTTACTCCGCGTTGTTACTCAAGTCCCGTGTACAGTTCGTGTAAAACGATATTTAAGCGCGCTACGGAGCAAAGATACGCTGCGACCAGAGCTGTTTTAGCAGGATTTGCGCCATACCGTGCTCTATATCGCGTTCGTGTTGTAACTGTGGAATTGCGTTTCAAAAGGTGGAATCTATTGTGGGAAAGACTTCAATTTATATAACGAGCAGATATTGCTGGGAGATAAGTGTGCTCGTGCGTCGGCGAGTTAGAAAACTCTCGCTAACCGATAGGTTAACGTTTGAGAGGTCGAAGCCGCTCGAAACAAACGGAGCCAGAATTTTTGGAAGGATTCTTGCTAGGAGAATTTTTGTGCGGTGTGAATGTCATTGGAATTATTGGAAAATCTTGATGCTTACCATTAAACCGTGTTAGCGTTAAGGTAGGATCATAGATGGTAGTAGGATCCAATCGAAATCTGCATTGTAAAAGTATGTAGACAAATTTCGAAGGAACAATTTATAATATATTGATACATTTGATATGATTAAATGTAGATCTAGAATTTTAGGTGGCTGCAGAACACAACACAGATACATAGGAAGATATTTGACATCTCCCAAAATTATTGATTCTAAAATATCATGTACGCAAATATTACTATCAAGTCAAGAGTCATTCCATGATAGAAAATAATTTAGAAATTTTGAAAACTAAATATAACGACAGAAATTGTAACATTCTGGCATATTTATTTATTTCCATTATTATTTAATGCTTTTATTACTCAAGTGTGAAGGTACAATTACATGATTAAGAAACGAAAGGAACGAAGAGTTGCCGAGTGCTATTATTAAATTACTGTTATTAAAACCAAAACCCAACCGTGCATAACCACTGCCGAACTAAACAGCAATTAACCGAATCAATTTTTATCACGGGTTATGTTCGCGAATATGACTAAAAAGGATATACAACAGAAATATACTAGTTTTCAAGTCAAATTGCCAAGTGGACATGGTTGTGGGAAATGTTACCTCGCAAAATATTACCTACATCGACGAATCATTTCATAGTTGTGATCTCTGACGCAATTCACATCGAATTTAATTTACATGACGGGGCTGCGTACTTTCATTTGTTTTTACGAGATCGCGGATTTCTTGGCCGAGTTTCTTGGATAATTGTAAAGGAGAATTTGCTATACTTGTATCCGGACGTGTATCGCTGGAGAACGAACAAACGAAACGAACGTACTCGTGCTAAATTGGATCGTATTACGTAAGCTTACGCGATTAAAGAACCACAGGACAAATCCGTGCGTCGACTTTACGAGTTTCAATTACGAGCTTCTGTGTAAACGTCGCTGTACCGAATGAAAAAAAAAAAGAGAAAATTGTCGTGTCTGACAGATTACCTCTAGACATTTTAATCGTAAGTTGTTTTTTTCCTCGCGAAGTCAGTACTTATCTCGATTCATTCATTATCTAGATCATTACTCTACCAATGACTTAATTTTCATCGCGGTACTGTTATTTAACAATACTAGAGATAGTCGTAAAAGTAATGTCGTTTTTACATAGTGTACAAAATTTTACTTTATTTAAAGGAATATTTTGAAATTTAGACGGTATTGGAATTTGAAGTTTGGATTGATATTTGGAATTTTGAAAAGTTATACACTAGAATACCTTCCTAAGAACGAAAGGGGTAATGATTCTTTTTTAAACTTTGAAATTATTGTTTAAAATTTATGAATAAGCACACAAAATATCAATATACATATGTATAATATATGTCGTGTTATATGAAGTTAAAATATTATCAGTAGACATCAATGTTTGTAAAATTTAAGTAAAACAACATTAATTATGGTTATTCCCACCATTTACTGATACTTAACTCTTACGAAATTTGTTATATGTGAATATGACACCTAGCAATCCTTGAAGGCAGCCCATAGTAAATAATAGAAATCCCGTAATCATAGAGATCAGAATATGTGGCAAGCAACCGTGGATATTGATTGATTGATAACCTCCTTATTACGCAAATAAAGAAAGTGTACATATAATACATTGTATAGAACAAAATATTGCGTAAAGTAAAGGCACAGCCAAAGGCTAGTTTTAGACGTAACGTCAAAGGTGTTTCACAAACAATTGAACGTAAAACAGAAAGAAATAGAGAGATGTGAGGAAAGCAATTCAAAGCGGTAATGGGTCTGCAATCCGCTGGTGCATTTAAAGGTGAAGCGAGTAGTACAAAGAGTTAAAAATGATAAAAGTACGGTGATTAGTATGGCGAATTAACCATACCAAAAGTCAGCCATTTCAAAATGATATAACTTCATTTCTTATTTCGAAATAGGTCCACGCGTCGTTGTTCTAACGACTGGCTCCCAGACGATGATCTTCGTGATCGTCAGTTATTATACTTTCATAAAAAAAAGATTTCTTTTCATTTCAAACTGACGCAAGTAAAATCGTCGCTGGCTCTCCGAATATTGGCTCGTGCTCGATTCGTTGGCTCCGACATATGACTGACAACGAGCTTCGAAGGTCCACATCCTCCACTTAAATGGGATACACGAATCGCACCCATAATGTTCGCGTAAACGTTCTAAACACGGCTTCTTTTTCTTCCAACGGGATTACCTCATCATATTCCTGCCAGCAGCGGTTCGCAATTTTCTTGCGCATTACGTGTTGCTGCATACCGCGGCGGTCTCCCAAACGCAAAGTGTCGTAACTAAGTCTTTCACCGGCGTGGAATTAATTTCTTAAGAGGTCGTAAGTTTTCCATTATATTATTACACGAGGACTTATCGTCGCTAGGCGGGCGTTAAGCGAATTGCACCACCTATACGTTTCAGAGTCGCAGCGGTTACGTAAAGATCAGATATTTTCAGATTATAATACTCAAGTCGATATTAATCGGGTTATTCGACCTGCTCTATAAATATGTATTCCAGAATACAACGGCGACGTGTATTTTTATATCGCGGCCGTATTCTCTCGTACGGGCACCGTAAACACATTTTACGATTATTCATGAACGGTCACGGAGCTCAGAAATTTAGCACAGAAGGTGTAACTATAGCAATCGATAGAGCCAAATACGCTAGAATACTTTCCGATACTTTGGCAACCTTTATCGGAATAATGAAGAAAAAGTTTATCAAACCTTGTATATGACGTCTTTAATTCTTATCAATATTTTTATAAATAACGATTTACATACCTAGGTTGAGTCACCTAGGACTTGTCCTTAAAATATCTTCGTTGTTTTTATCAACGATATGAAGATATGTCTCAGGAGGAAAATGTTTGTAGGTGGACATACTATGAAAGATAAACAAATTATTTCAAGGTAATATTTTTCGAAATTTCAATTTTGGTATTTGTAAAATGGAATGGATTTACTATTGCTATATTGCAACTGATTAAAAGACGAATTTAAAGACTGCAAACTTCTCGATAACGAAGCCTTAGATTACAAAATAGTAAAGGTACCGGTGTAAAGACATGATCCCTTGAAAAGGTGCCACATTCTTAGAAACACCTTGTATAGAAATTAATTCCATTTAAGAAACATTTAAGATATATTTTGAAACCTGTACCAAGTGGCGAATGTTAAATAAATAACGAAAATCTACAAGAGGTGACTATTATTCTTTATGAACCGATTTTGTTTCGTTCAAACACTTGCATATGGGTACAAAATTCAAATGTTAGGTTTCATTGAAATCCACTCGATAGTTTATAGGGAAAAGGAATGCATACGCACGTACATAGGCATATGTACAATTCCACAAATTTTGTTTGGAAGTCAAAACGTGTACTTTCGCAAAAACAAATTGTTGTTGAAACTCTTTCCGGTTACAATACTTTCCTTCCTTTTAAGTCTTACAAGTACACAATTCAATACTTAAAAAAAAAGATATTTGTAGTACAGAGGAGGGTACATGCTTACTCTTTTCTACTGTTTTAGTGTATGCCACTGTACGTGAATTTCGTTAAAGGTCCTTTAACGTTTCTCCCCGTTTACTGGTGCTAGAATGTCTTTAAACGGGTTCCTTTCGCGACAGCGACAAAGTTAGAGCTTAGTGCAACCGTAACATTAACGTTCTTTTTTTAGCTTCATTTAATGAATGCGTTTCGGTGTCGCGGAATATATTTTAGTTCCATTAATGTGGTGATGTTATCATACGTTTCCGATGGAAAAAGCAGTGAACAGGTTTCAATGATAATTCCAACTAACACCAATCCTGAAGGAATTAAAATGCTTAAACGAAAGGTACATAACGTAGAATACATACGATCTCATTTGCAGTTGACTCGACTCTTGAATATTGAAACATTTGAAATTAGGTGTTGACGTACACATGACTAAAGTGACATACACATGTTAAATTTACAATAACATTTTGTTGCATAGCAATATTATTGCACAAATTATTGTCATGCATCGATAGAATCGTTTTAAAAGTTTATATCTCTTGATTCAAAACTCGGTCATTAATGACTCGAGTGCAGAGGATTAAAATGGAACCAAACTCGTGTGTTACAGTTGCCAATTACCACACGAAAATCGATATATAGTTACAATTAACGAATAAACCGCACGAACTTTTTCCAGTAGCTAATACTATGGAGGTTGATTGAATTAGGTTTTCTAATAGTAGCTTGAGAGACACTGTTGTTCTTTATTTCAGTCAGCGCGTGCAGATTTGGATCCTGCATTCGCGCGAGCGCTGGCTGTCCGAACAAAGGGCCTGCCGACGTTTGCCCTCGGGGACGGGCATGTGCACACAACGTGGAAAAAAGAGGATCGGAAGAAGGCGCATCTTGCAGGCTGCACCGCAAGTGCATCCTGGTGACTCGATCGCGCACGGCTCTGACCTTGTCTGGGTGTTCACCCCACGTTGCTGATTCGTTCGCTCGCTCGATGCTACCCGGCTCGACTTTGGTGCCGAGGCAGACCCGGCTCTCTTATGTAATTCGAAGCGGGTCACGGCCAGACACTCGAAAAACCCACCTTTCGCCGCCGACATTTGAATCGGCCGCATTGCAGAACGTTCAATAGAAACGTTTCGTGCGAAAAGTTTCGCGGTAATGATGTCTCGTCGCGCGATTAGCGTGGCTGTTAATCATTTGCTCTCGACATTTTTACTAGGGCGAACCGTACGCGATATTTCGAATATTTTACCAACTTTTCATGACTGTGTGTAATGTAATGTATTATATTTGAATATTTTAATCAAGAGATTATATTTATATTATATCGAACTAGTATCTCCATACAAACTTGCGAGAATTTGATGATCTATTTACAGCTAATGTAACATCTTAAAGGACAAAACATTTTAATATTGAGAACATTCTTTTTTTCTGGGTCAAACGATAGATTGTTAATTTTGTTGATGTTCTTTGAATATTTTTATAATATAATATTTTTATATATAATAATTTTATTGGTTCAACGTTGCTCTTCGTCTTATACACTTCCGCCTTGACCCGCTATCGTCCAAGGAAGCGCTTGATCGTCGCCGCGCGTTTCTCGTTAGGAGAAGCAAACATTGTCGGAATTGATTCTCAGCGTGCATCAAAGCGAGCCAACAACTCAGCTCGATGTTGTTCAGAGCAAACAAATTTTTCCAGGGATAAGATAAAAGAGTACGGAGAAGATGGAACGCGTCCGAAGCGGCAGGAGGTGTAAAGAAACCATTTTTCAGAACGGAGAATCGTAAAAAAGGCGAGTTTACGACAGGGTACAATTTATGTAATCCAGACCGGGGGTTGCGGTAAAATTAGACAGCCCTTGCGTGCGTTCTCGTTTGCGGTCGTTTGGTGTATTTACAAACGCATCGTCGCCCTATTGGTCGAGACAATAAGTTTTACAGTCAGTCTTCGACGAGCAGGAAGCCAAAGCATTCTGTCTGCGGCATGAAAATAAGAGGAAGGCTTGCCTCTGAATAGAATTAGGTGAAGATAAATTATGCAGAGCTATGTAACTCGATCGCTTTTGTTACATAGCCAAACTACTACTTCTTAATTAAGTTTACTACGTTTTCGGTATTTACATGGAATTTTTAAAGATTCTAGTACAAACTTTCCTACCATTTTTGTGCACGTGCTTTTTCGTTCCATAAGTTTACTTAGGCACGTCTACTTGATGGAATGTGTGTTATCATCCTTGCAATTCTTTTCACTAACCACACAATGTATTGTAGAATTTCTATGTAGCAAAGCTTTGTCTGTTTGACGTTCTAATAGGTTCATCACTCACTCTGCATAGAAATCTTATGATGTCTACATCGAAACGTGAAACAAATAACTTAATTGCATCCCGAGTTATTTAGCACATCAAAACTACCATCATCGCGAGAAAAAAAACACATCATCCGTTCTCAATTTCTACATCAGCAACAAAGTTCGTTCCATTTCCGCGACGCTGCGAGGAAATGATTGCACCTAGAAACAATCGTATCGCTACTGCGATCTCGATCATACGTTCGCCCCGAAACCGGAAATAATTCGCACGATTAAGTTGCACAAAGGGTTAAGGTACTCTGGAAGTTTGAAAAAGTCAATTTTTACTTTTATGGTTTAAACAGATTCTGTGGTCTTTTGTTTAACTTTAACATCGTTATTCTCAAAATACAGTTTCTCATGTTTCTACACATAATTCATGTCGTGAACTACAAAATGTTGATATGTTGTTCGCACCATTACCATTCTTTTTTTAAATATGACGTTTTGGAGAAGAGATGATTAAAAATTTTGTGTACGTTTATGCCAGGTACTGGACATCGGATCAATAGCTAGCGACACAGATACATATTTAACGAGAAGGTCAATCATGAGTAATCTGATGTTTCCGATGATTCGTTCAGTTACAGCCCTCCGTGACGTGCAGAATCACAGTTTCTGTGGCGTTCCGATTCAAGATTTGCCACACCCTGATTACGCAAAAATTTCAAGATAGTTCATACAAAATTTATAGAAATAGTTGGTTCGCTGTTGTTGAATTATGTTGGAGCATCCCATTCGATGAAATACATATAAGTACCCAGCGCCATAAAATAATATTTTTGTACATTTTGCGTATAATTCTATTTCACGCTAGCCGCAAGAAGCTCGACAAATATTCGCAAACTGATCTGAAAGCACCCTAGCGAAAGTATTGTCGAGCTGAAAGGGTTAAGTGTCAGTGGGGATCGCGGTTCGTCCGCGCACGGAGTGGATTCTCTTGTTGCGCGTACTTTCGCAATTGGGGAAGATAGATCAGGCGCGAGAGACAATGGGCGACGATCGCCGTCTGATATTTCGAGGAAAAAAACGATCGTGGGTAGGCCCGACGAGAGATGGGCCCCATCGTTCGCGACGAGTGACTTTACGCGGCGACGAATGCCGCGCAGCTGCAGCGATTTGCCCCGCATTTCATAACGATCCCGATGATTCCAGAGACAGCGGTGGCGAGCTTCGCGCGCGTAACCTTTCGTGCGCGTTTCTATTGTCGACCGTTCGAGGCTCGACGGTGACGAAATCGGCGTGCATTATGCCGAGCTCACCGAGCGGTTAACCGCGAGTAGGTGCCGCGAACCGAGCCGACCTCGTAGACGAACCTTGCGATCGGCATTACGAAATCCACCAGGATGCGCTCCCGTGAGACTCGCGGAGGGATTCCCTGTTTCGTCGCCGTCGACGCAAATTGCGAGAGGGATTTCGCAACTGTCGTGATCTAGGAGATCCTCGAGTAGATGATACGAGGGTGAGTCGTTAACCCCTTGCTCGGGAATTACACACGGCCAAATGTGTTTTTCTCTCAGTGTTCAAAATGGCGTGACATGTTAACCCCTTCGCCCTAAGATTCGAATTCCAATAGCGTGTGCCAGAAACAAAAGCAGAAGCGCTCAAGCATCGGAACCATTCAAAGTTGTACCAATCGCACATGATTTGTGCAAGGTACAATTGGTTTGTATTTTGTAAGATGTTTGATCATTTATTTATTTAATCGTAAATTTCTGCTCAATTTTGGCAAAAAATAACCGCGAGTAGTAACAAAAAATAACGTGCGCAGTACGTAGTACTATTGTAAATCTATGACACTATTTCATACTGATTAAACCTAACATTCTGTTAACCAAATACAATGAGGAAACCTTTTATGTGCCCTTTTAGCACAATGCATCGATTCATTGACATTTCAAAAAGTTTTACAATACTCTCTAGGTATACACAACCGAGTAACATTATGCATAAAATATTCGTCCATAAATTACAAAAGCATTCTAACCATCGCATTGTACGATCACGAATAGAAATGCACAAATTGACAACTTTGTATCTAAATCGTTTGTTCCACTTAGTACTGAATAATTCTGAATCTGTTTGCTTGAACTTTACAACGGCATTTAAGATAACATTGCCGCTATCGTTTGTGATGTCAGGATTATTTATTTTAAATTATATAATTAGTCAATGGTAGTTAAAATCATTTTTGTAATTAACTTAAGGAATCCTATTCTTCGCATTTTCTAGAATCACTGTTCGCGAAAAATAATTTTAGCTAATATTGGGTATAAATGTATGACAAATAAAAAAAAAATATAAAAAAAGAACTTTGTTCAGTATTTTGTAACTACATATTTTATTGTGAATTATTAACAATATCTGTAGCCATCCCTTTTGCAATGGGAATATATGGTTCATTTCACCGTCCTAGAATAGCTGATTAATCAGATGCAGGACTTTCAAAATATCGTTCATAATATACTATGAAATGTACGCAAAACTTTGAAACGGTTTTTCTCGAAACTACATTTTTTGAGTCTGTGTTGAAGAAATCTCTGGAAATAACGAAGCAATCTACATCTTTGGCAAGCATGTTTTTCAAAAACATCTCTGTATGCTCCGTATTAGAATAATTGCCGTATTTACTATTGTTTTTTTTTTTTTATAACAACAAAAGTTTCATTAAATTTTAAGCCGAATACAAGAATTTGCCATATAAAGTCCGTATTTTTAAAAATCTTGTATATCTTTTAATAATTCATTTGAATTATAAATACATTTTTGAATTTTGTGTTTCGGATGATCCCTAGTCGGTCCTAGTTCGGATAATCCCATTTCTTCAATACCGACCACCTTTGGTTTTTTTACATACCTATAAACAACAGCTCGTATATTAACAACTTTCTATGTTTTTCAATTCATCAATCGACTGTTTCAATGTATAATAGTATCTCTAATTTTCGCTGTTCAAGTGTTTTACTACGACATATATTTATTCCTCAACAGCGCATTTATGTTGCCTAAAGCATATGCCCAGCTGTCGCGAATCGCGGAGCTCGTTAAAATTTAACGAACTTTCACTGTTTCGAGCATTGGTTCTTGCTTACGAAACTGAAGATAATCGCGCGTGATAAAACTAATCTGCGCGAACTCGCGTGACATTTGTCGCTTTCGGTTGCGTATTTACGTGTTCGCGGGGGGAAAATGCAAGCGAACGCATTCAGAGTCGCCACGATTATCAATGGTAGCCAATTATACTCGCGACGTTTCTTTCTCTCGGGGAAAAAGAAACTCCACGGTTGCCGATGAACTTTAATTGAAGAGTAGCTGATTAGATATGTCTTTACGTAACGGAGCATACGCACACCTATGCGAAAGTGCGTTTAAAAATTTGCAACGTTTCGACGGCTTGAGATGTAACGGCGACGAATATAAAAGCTTTATACTCGATTTTTAATGTACAATAGACAGTACAGTATTAAAGGTAATAAATTTAGCATGATAATTTTTAACAATAGCAAGAAACTTATAGGACAAGTAAAATTGTGGTTGGCGCTCCTAAATTAAAATTTGTAATTGAATGTTTCCATTGTTTATTTACATCTTCCCAACTTAACGAAAAGGAAATATTTTTGATGTAAATTAACATGTAAATGTCAATAGATACCTAAGGAAGTAACAAAAATAATAAAGCAACATACAAGTAATTAAATACTCTGTGCTGTTTGTGCCTGTATTGAGTGATTTAATGAAAATTTCAATATGCGAAGTCATTATAGCTATTAATACATTTTTAACGACTAGAAACATGAGTTTTTACTTTCGCACGAATACTTTGTGTTGTAATATTTATTTCATCGTAAAAGTTCGATGCATCGCGTAGAGTTTTTACTGACTATTTTGGATCTACTTTGTGTCATCGTTTCTAACTATCTTGAGTTACATCATCCTCGACGTTAAGTGTCAGTGAATCACTTTCCGTCCACTGATCAACGCATGACCTCATTTGACTAACAAGTTTATGAGTCAAACCGTTGTGTTATGGCAATCATGGGCTTGGAGATGGTCCTTTTTAATTTTTACGCGTTGATGTTCTTAGGCCGACTGTCAAAAAAGTTACTCGCGTTAAAAAAGATGTGGGTGCACAAACCGTTCTCTTTCCATATAGTTATCTTCAACTATTCTTCTTTTATGGTCGTTGCTTTTACCTAGCAATTATTCCAGCTAACCGTCTTTTCGTAGTATCTTTCACTGATATAAAGTCGTTCTACGATCTCAGCAATTATTATTTTCACGTACGTTCAACGCGCGAAGCAATAACAAAGCGCGTCTGGAATTGAAGGAAATTGCCACGGATGATTGTAAACGACGATCGAGTTTACGGATCACGTCCGTGCACCTCCGTAATGATGTTCTCGATTCTTTGTTACTCGTGTGTCTGTTGCATAATGCCTTCGAGGTTTCTGATAGCCAGCCAGTTTGTGTATCGTGACGTCTCTCGTGCTCCCGTGTACCATTATGTAACATCTATGTCCCACCGAACGCGTGGCATTACCATATTACGAGACTTCTCCTTCTCTCCACCTTCTTCGCTATCTATCTTTATTCTTTTTCACTTTCTTCTCACCCTTTGTCTCCGTTGTACCTTCGTGCGCCACGTTTGCTATGTTCATCATGCCAGACGCGGGACAAATTCTTTTCTAGGTAAAATGTAAGATTCGAGATAAATGAATGGAATTAGAATGGAAAATGTATACTTTCGGAATTCGTTATTGTTGTTGACTTAAATACACAGGCACCATTTTTGTATAAGACTTGGGCTACACTACACGTGATGCAGGAAGTAGAGAACCGATCCGGAGGAGCCGATCGTCTTCCTCTCGAATCAGATCCACCAGGAGGACGGCAACCGACCTTTCTGTCCAGTTACACAGTTGGTCGCTACACTTATCGCATGAAGTAACAGTGACCGAAGTGCAGAACGGAGTTGCGAGTCTAATATGGACCTATGAACAGACAAAAAATTAACACTTCTCGCAAACGGCGCTTATCTGGCTCAAATTTCGACACGTTCAGTGCACAAGAAAATTATGTTATTGATACAAGCGTACACTTTTATGTACTGAATTTCATTGAAAGATCATCAGAAACCATCAGAAACGTCATTCTCCTTTTCTCGCAAATAATCAAATTTCAAGACGCCACCATGTATTAATAATTATAACGTATTTATTGGAATAGGACAAACTCATTATGCAACAGGGGGTTATAAGGATCTTGTTACATTTCTAAAACGTTACGCATGCGTATCGTGACATTTAATCCACTCGCTTTACGTCTACTCCACTGTCAGATTTGGAATTGAAATTACCTCTTCGGTGATTGATTCGCCGACTTGTGGCTACCACAAACGTAACCACCTGGTAATGTTACTTTCATACAGAGCTGGACATGAAATATTTGAAAACCATCTGGTAATGTCACATTCGCGTAGATCAGAATATGAAGTATTTAAAAATCGATGTAAAAATGTACGATTTCCGAATCAAGTACAACATCAAATACTTGCTTCTTTATGCTTCAGAAATAACTTGGAGAAAGCGACTTTACTTTGTGTAAAACCTAAATGTATTACTTCAAAATAATTTCGTGTAGAGTAACTATTTTAAATATTAGGTTGGTACATATGAAATGTCGTTTATACAAATGAAACTCTAACTATACAAAATATTTTTAATAAAACATTGTACATTTAATTAAAATAATTCTCACATCCACATTGTTATCCATCTGTTTATTTAAATTTCAACTGTTTTTCTGAAATTCTCTTTCGATACACAATTCGCTGAATATAAACGAAAGGACTAAAATTATATATTGGAATATAAGAACGAATGTAGAATAATATACAGGATTTGTTGACATATAAAGTATTACAGAATGGGAGGAAAGAAAGGGAAAACACGTTATGGTTACGAAGAAAAAAGATATAAAAAACAAATAACGACAGTGTTTAATTGGCAATAATACTTAACTTAATAAGATAACCGATAATTTGCATAAGCATTTCAAAATAATTTTATTCACATAACGTATGAGTCCTACAACATGTTTGCATCAATTCGAAAGGGGTGCGGCACATAGAACGAAATGCGGTTTTTAAACCATGGTAACGAAACTTGTTTCAACAACGCTATTACGGTAAGCAGCTGTAATTTCCGATTCAAGGCATTCACTTTCTCAGATTGTCAGTTTGTTTACGATTCGAATTATCACCCTATTCTCTTATCGAATACTCTTCTCTCTTTTTTCTCGATTAAATTTCCGTCGTTCCTTGTAAAAGTTAACTGACGGTGTTATCAATTGATTTGTTATTGAGGTGAAGAACGACCTCGAAGAAACAGATTAGAATGCAGAATCAGACGAACGCGTAATGCAGTTTCACGAGTTACCTGCCATTTGCATAGTAATGGATACTCAGTGAGCAATCGTTGTGGATGAGGAACGATAGGAAATAAAAATTGAGCATTTTTCGGTTCATCATTTAAATAGATGAATCATGTCATCTTTATTGGTTAATGCGCGCATAATAACTCTTACGTTTTGTTATGGTTGTGCCAAAGTGGTTAATAAACTTGTCATACTTCTGCTTGAGTAATTTATACATCGGGAACATCGAATTTAGTTATGATTTGATGGAGCTGACATAAGAAAAGTGAACTTTTTTCTAACAATGATTTATTAACCGAAGAATTAACGTTTATTGTTTATCAGAATTCTTTTCACAGATTTGGGGTGAGGGAAAGCTTGGTTCACCAATTACCTTCCTTCTTATTGCAGCACACCCCTCAATTATAGAATACACTACGAAACTTTGTTCTCAAATTATAGACATATCATACGCACTCCTGCGTGTCAAAACTCACTTCCAAACAGCAGTTGAATTTCTTGATTACTAAATTACGTAAAGCGAGCTCGTAACTTGTCCAAGACCAAGTCTGGAACGCGAAGCGCGTGGTCAATTAGCATCGCCATCAGAAGGAACGCTTAACGAAAATTAATCGTCACCGAGACATTAACGTTCCCAGATTCGATCCATCAAAGAAACGCTTCGAGCTAACTTCCAATCGCGTTTTTATCGACGACGGCATTACGCGACCGCGCGTTTCCCGCGGTGTCGCGAGCTAAAAGTTGCAGCATGCATTCTGCAACGCAGGCCACGCGTCCGCCTATGAACCGCGAGCTCCCCGTATTATTATTATTGTAGCGTCTATATTTAGTGGCAATTAATCAGCTGTCGGACGTATCCGTTCCACCGGCGGTCATTTTTAACAAACCCTCGCGAGGAATGTCGCGTTCTGCCTCCCTCCATCGACGAATTCTGGAGTCTCAAGGTTCACGTGGACTCCGATTTGCCTTTTACCACCAGCTCGCCGGACCGATTAATCGGTTCACAGCGTTAAATGATCCCGAACTAGGCTATAGTCGCTGCGATCGATGTTATCTTAACGACACCGATCCTTAACACGTGAGATAGTTACTAAACAGCTTTATGAGTGACAGTTAAACGTTACGATGATTAATTAACTGCGTACGCTCGATCACACGTGTCACTGTACACGAGGGTTCATTTAAATTCCCTTGGAAGTTATGAATGCAATTACGTTTCTATTTCCTTCGAACGAGGTTCCCTCACCTCGCTGTACAACAAACGACACGTGGAATGGTTTATTGCATCGCGAATGAATCTCGTAGATTAAATTCCTCTATGGGGTTGTAAAGCCTCGGTTAGTATTAATAGCACGAGATCGTCGCATTGTGTCAACTGGTCCCGCCAAATTAGTATTGGACATCTGGTTATATAGTGGAGTCTCGAAACGGCGACTCCGTTTACTTACGAATCGATGAAGATCGAATATACAATTCGCCACAAAAATGTTGAGATACTGGTATAATTTTGATTTCAAAGTCTTATATGTTAAATAAATATATAACTTACAATTACAAAGGGAACACGAGTTTATTTAAACGTACAATTATACTACAAAAGTTTAATTCTTTGAAGTTAAGCGAGTTAAAAGCTGTCCCACCTTTTGTTTCATTTCTTACGTGGTTTCTTCAGTGGTTTAGGCGTGAAAAAGTAACAGACAAACAGAGTTACTTTCGCATTGATAATATTAGTATGGATCTTATGTAACTACTCATAGAATTGAAATTTCGCTGAAGAGAATTAATATTTCTTGTTCAGATTTCTTCAACTTTAGTTTTTCATTGAACATTCATCAACCTCGAAACAATAAAATGTTCTTTTTCGTATACAAGTGCTTGAATTAAGTCGCATTTTGTATAGCCTTCAACCAGGGAACAATCGAATCACGTTTCTATGGGTTTCAAGATATCTGCTGCGCTCGTCTTCGTCAAATTTCATTTCACTCATGCGGGAATAATGAAGTAGATTTCTATTGTTCCCCTAAATGTCCGTTATCCATCGGGAACAATGGTTTCCGAGCTCGACGAAAGCCCATGAACGCCTACACGTTCGGGATCCTGGGTATGAGTAATAGCGACCGTGCATTACGTAAAGTGGCCTATTTCGGTTTTAAACGTCGAATTGCCTTTCATCGTATTTTGGCCACGCTAATTATGAACCAGGAAATTGCCTCAAAACGAAACGACCATTGTACCAATATTAGGTAAAGCGAGAGAATAATTTCATCGAAGGAATCGCCATTCAATATATTTCTTGGATCAACTTCCGTATCTGTCTGACCTGAATTAACTTTCAAAATTACGGATAAACTACATACCTATGTATTTTCCACTCTAGATGTCGGTCTATTTTAAAATGAAGTATATATAAAAATATTCTTGAAAAATGAATAAATTCACACCTAAAATTTCAGATTTCGTTTCCTGTTGAAACGTGCTATTGAACGATATATTAATAATCCCATCCATAGATGTTTATGATTTAATATACAGCGTTAGACGAAACTCAAAGATGGTTTAATAATGCGGTCTTGTACCTTTATAAAAAATATCAAAGTGCAAATTTTAAGATTTCAAATTGAAACCGTATTTCTATCAAAATAAAACATAGCTCATGTTGCTCAGGGATAGTGTAGCTTTCTATTACTGAAAACATTTTTAAAATCTTTTCAGTAGTCCCGGAAATTACCTCCTACATACAAATACACTTTGCCTCGTTATAATATTAATATAGATAGTATAGAAGAGCCATTTATAGACAAGCATAGGTCCGAATCGTAATTGTGAATTAACTTTCCCAGAAAGAAGGACCAAAAATTACCCCCTACATACAATAAACTTTACCTCTTTATAATATTAGTGTAGATAGTATAGAAGAACCATTTGTAGACAGGCATAGGCCCGAATCCTGATTGCGAATTAACTTTCCCAGAAAGAAGGACCGCGTCGACTCCGAGAACTCAATTTGCATATTGGTAAAACGAACGATGCGATGCCATGAAGGACTGAAAAGTCAACGAGGCGCGATCGATGGAATCCCGTGTAAGTTGAGTAGATCGTTCTTCCGCTTGTCAGCTTCGCGAAGAATTCCCGCTCCTATAATCGTTGGCGCCAATTTCACGGACAAAGAGCGAAGTAGATCGCCTGTTAAAAGATTAGAAAAGTCGACGATAACCCGTAGGATCGATAAATTCACGGCCGTTGGTGTTGTTACTGGCGTTACATAACTCCGCAGGACGTTGCCTCGCTTTATAATCAACGACGGATCGTTCGATCGTATGGTGTTTATCGAGGGAAACTTGGTCGTGATTCTACGAATCGATGACGAACCTCCGGTGCCACTCATTTCTGATTTTTATTTGCATTCCATTTCGTCCATAAATGAATTTTCGGTTGACTATGTTACGGATGTAGGTTTAGAGACGTAGCTTCGTACACAGGCTGGGTTGTTAGTATCATGTAGAACTCCTTCGAGTACACAGTTCAATTGATAAAAATATATAAGGTTCCATTTGAAAAAAAAAAAAACGTTTTTTTTACAGCTTCATTCCCTGATGAAATATTTAACCATTCCAATTTCAACGAAACACCCTGTGGAACGAACCTTCTGAGAGCACCGCGTCATGGGAGGGTACATTGTTCCATCCGCGAAATAATTGATAGAGTCGAATTTGACGGAGAACGCGATCCGCGATTCGAGTCCACCATCGATTATTCAGGTTACTCGCGATAGGAACTTCGAAGCTGTAACCGCCGCTGGAAATTCGTTACAGTTTCGCAACAATTTCCGCGGCTTCGCAAACTTTTCAGCCGCTCTGAAGAATGGAAAAGGTTACGGAGCCGGGTTACGTAAACTAACCTTCCAGGACATTGCTCTCGCGCCGTCTTATTCTCGACGCCGGTGTTAAACAGCGAGAAGATTAATCGATCGGATTGGTCGTCTTTGATCCGCAGTTCCACTTTGTCTCTACCCAGACGTCGTAATGACCTTTGTCGTTGCAACGCCAGAACCGCATCGTTGATACGATTTTTTCCACGTAACGGAACGTCTATGGTTACTCGTAATTTACGTGACTCGTTATTTATAGCCAGAGATTATGTTATCCTCGCGCCTCTTCTTCCTTTCGCTTTACGGCACCTCCATTGTAGGCACGGGAATTAATACGCTGGCTTAATCCTTAGCGACGTGCGAACCCGCCGATACGTGTGTCGTGCGTGTTGCGAAGCAAAACAAACTTGCCATGTGAATGGTTGTAAATCAATAGAATCAGGTATAGCGCGAGGAAAAAATGATAGACCACCCAATGCACGTCTTTATATTTAGATGCATTGGTAAGAATGTATATACAGTAGAGCCTCCGTTATCCGCACCAATTGGGAGGCAAAAGTGGCCGGATAAGGGAATTTTCGGATAATAGAACAATCAGTTGTGTTTTGTATTGCAGTATTTAACAACTTTATTTAACAATTATTTAATCACTGACAACCTTTTTACCACAAGTTTTGGTAGTAATAATTTGAATAGAGAACTAATTATATCGATAAATTTAATCACCCCTCTCCACTTTTAATTTCAAAGATATAGTAGTATGTACAACATAGAATACATATACATACGGAGGTGTCAATCATCGGAAGTTTTAGTATTAAAATCGGCAGCGCCAATTATCTTGTATGCAAATCATTCCTGGAGAATTTTTTCTTAGAACTGGTCGAACACGAACTGGATGTTCGATGGGGACAGTGAATGGGGCACAACGTTGCCCTAGATCCACTGAAATTAATAAATCGCTGGTTTAATCTCCAGCGACGTGTAAATTCGTCAATGTGTGCGCGGTGTATATCGTTCGTATTCTGCTTGAATTGTAATTTATGTACTATTTTATTACCCTTTTAATTTAATCTAGCTTGACCACTCTATGCTGGCATATCAATATAAGGTTGATATAACCAGAACGTAATTATACACCCCAGTCATTCTTTAACAATAAATCGGGTAATTCGAGTTCTTCGGCGGCGACTGATTTTCTAATTCATCCAATTCCCTTTCATTGAATAATGCTTACTTTAACTCTCAACTATACGTTACAGATCCAAGCCGTATCGGATTGCATATTTTGTTGATGAATCGTCAAAAATGTTTAAAATTTATCTATATGTTTTTATTTTGTATTCAATTAGGGAAATATAGCCAGCTGCGCGGGAGGGTTCTGGTTTGTAACAGCCAATAAGCAAGGTGTTAATAACAGGATACAAATTAAAATGCAAATCTTAATACACCAAAATTTTAATATAAATGCAGCTCGATATAAAGATATGCAAAGTAGTTGTTACCTACAGATTGTTCGCAGGCCTTACTATTATTGTAAGACCACAGTTGATACATACCGATAATAGAATTCAATCAGAGATCGAAGATAATAGGAACGTGACTCAGAGTCACTTAGAGTTACAAAGTGTTAAACTTTGATTCAACGCAAGCGTGAGCTATGCCATTTTGTTGAAAAATTGCTTCGATATAAATAAGACTTCCAGTTCGTTGCAACATCGAATTCTTAGGATCGGCTTTCTCGCAAAGCCTTCGTCTATCGCCGCAGCAACATTTATTTTCCAGTAATTATGCTGTCAATACAAACTATTCATTCTGCTCGATACTGGGGATGTTTAAGTGCCCAGTTCCACGACAGGCGCGAATGAAAGTGAATCAACTCGCGAACAGCGATCCCACTGTGCAGCCTTAGCGAGCATTATATGTATGAAAATGACGGGTCTCTCGCATAATTTTATCAACGCGGACTTGTTAGCGTCGTGGACAATCTGCGTACGCGACATTCATGTTCAAAGGTGTTCGAAAGAATGGAACTCATTCGCGTATCACTTGTTGCGGTGGTATCTTATCCCAAGGTAGTTAGAGCATCGATTTGTCAGAGGCTAGTAATTGCGGGAATAATTTATGAGTCCCTTGCGTTCGAGAGATAAATCTTACAAGGAATGTTTACCAGGTGTGCGCATTGGATTTCTTTGAAGTTTTGCATACGTATAAAACATCGAAAAATATTCGACACATACTTTTTTTTTATTTTGTTTTAGAGAAACGGACCCCTCGCTGTTCATACGAGAACGTACAAAATTACTTCTTGTATCGTTAATATAACGAATGTTATCGCATTGCGTTGAATAGAACTTAAAATAAACTTAATTTACTTCATAACTTACTAAATGGATAATGTTCTTATGATTATCCCTAATCATTTGACCCTTTGAAGCATACATTTTTCCTTTCGAACGATTTCTATGAAACTTGACACGAGACTTGTTGGAGGCCTTTATTCCACGTCTGAACTGAAAATTTAGAAATTTAACATGGTTGATTCAATATTGTGAAACAACATAATTATCTGAAATAACTTCCGAGAGTCGGCGCGCCGACAAGATGAGTCTAACGTTTCCGCTGTAGCATCGTCGAAATTCTTTCTCTCGATCTCTCTTCCTCTCTCTCTGTTTTTTTTTCCTTTTTTAAAGACAATAATGGTCGTAAAGCAGGTTACGTGTCGCTCTTACGCCCGTGGGCACCAATGTAAAGCTCACCTCGTAACATCTAACTCGAAGGAACGAGTTACTCAACGTACTGATTGTTACGTGAGCGGTAGTTCTGTAACAAGGCGTTACAACGTCCCTCGTTACGAATTCGTCGGATCAAGCGTGAAACGAAATGACGTGACTCGAATATCGGTGCCTTACGTTCGATAACCAGGGCGCTTGATTTTCCGTTTAATTTCGTACACGAAGGTAATCAATAAACCAGTCGTGTCAGCCAACCTGATCCCGCGTTCGACAACCGAAAATTAAAAGAATACATAAGGTGTAGTCAACGTGTGAGATCCACTTTAATAGTTAGTTGAGAACAAACTAAAAGAAAACAGTGGAGGAGTTCAAGCGTTTTATCATTATTTAAGAGGGAGATTCGCTGGTTTGGTTGTATACTTTGTGTGATTTTGCGTAGCTCTACACTGATGATTAGATTTCACGGACACTTTGTGTCAATTATAATATAGATATGAAATCGTGGTGAAAGACAGAGAGTATTCTTTGTTTTTCTCGAGGCGATTTTTCAAATTATAACGGCGCATCGCGACGGCTCACGTGAAAGAAAGAATTGGATAATCAAGATTCTCAAACCACATTTACGAGAAATCACAATCTCGCGATGATGGTAATTATCTTCTTTGCACGACCGCTCGCCACTCATCGGTGTTCGTTTCGATGAATAGGTTGATAAGGATTCGTTCTCAATTATTTTCTCATTCCACTGCTTATTCAGCGTGAGAAATTTTAATGGCTGGGTAATTAGAGACATTTCGTAGCGTGTGCTTTCAGAAATGTAGAATGTAGCAATTTTTGATTAAAAAAACATACACGGAGGTAATGAATGGGATAATAGAAGAAATAATCGTTAGAACTATCATTAGATGACCTTTTGGGTAACCAAATAACGAGAACTATACAAAACAAAGTATTTTGGACGAATATTATTACTAAACTGAATATTTTACACTTATGTCGTATACAATTATATGACGTGTAATTACTGATATTACAGAATTTTCTTATCTCAGATTATTGAGTTGTGATTATTAGTACTTAGTCTACTTCAGCATCTCAGCAATAAAAAGATTAATACGTTCTTCTTAACTGTCTTATCTTTAAAACACATACTTTTATAAAATAAAATAAATCTTTTTTTGACCCGACAAAGCAGAAATCATCCTTAAAAGAGTCTTGTCAACGCACCGACACCGAGTTGTTAATTAATCTGCGGGAGATAAAAAATTAAATTTTTCCTTAGCTGTTAGCGAAATATTTATCCTGCGATCACTTCATGATCGTTGAATCCTTTCCGGATGGCTGATGATTTCCCAATCGCAGCAATTATTTTCTCATTTCTTTCGTGGATGATTCGCAGCTGCGATAGGATCGATGACCGATTTCGAATGTTAAGAAATCGTTGTGTCCCGAGCGTCGCGACGTAATACAACGCGACGCCCTACGCGTGTATCCGCCTGCGTGTTGAAACCGGTCGCGCGCCGCTCGTTACCGTCATTAAAAGGCCCCGTTAATGAGAATTCCATTGTGTTCGACCGTGCACGCACAATGCCTCCTCCTTTTGTTGACGATTTGTCAATCGACATTTCGTTTTCGATCGATGTCTCGCACACGATCAGCGATTACGCATAAAGGTGCACGTGTTCACATGACGTTAACACTTTCTAAATTAAATTTAGTTAAAAAAACGTACTTATCACAGCAAAATCGTATTCTCCATCAATGTTTCAACAATTATTGTTAACAATTAATTTAATAAAAAACTATTCTCAGAACCGAGAATATGACTTTGCTGTAACATTACACCGCGCGGACAGCGGTGGATGCTCTTTCTAAAAATGTTCAAAATCATTTCTAACCAATAAGTAACTAATTTGTGATTCCAATCATCAACCAATTACATTTCTTTTAAGTAGCTTCGTATGCGGACAACCTAATAGTTTCCGAGATATTGGACCACATAAGTTTTGTCCCGCTTGATCGCTGAAATATCACACTGTGCGTATATGCGATTTGCAATATTCAACAGACACGCCACGGCGCGACGTCGACGGTTGGAACGAAACGGACGCGTTCTCGGATCGATGGATGATCGATAACACGCAAGGACGCAGTTAAAATTGTCCTGGACGCGGTATTTTTTCCGTTTATTCCTTCGATTATTGCGCAATCGGTTTGCGTAACAGAGGAGAATCGAGCATTAAACCTTCGAATCGAATACTCCGTAAAGACAGACCCGCGTAGGCGAACGAACGATTATCTCGACCGAGCGTGACTCGATCGAGTTTCTATTTCCAGATGGATTTTAGATTTTTTATTTCGATTCTGGATGCCAACGGTGTTACGTAAGACCGCGTGTCAACGCGACGTTACACGCGTTGATTGAGCAACATTTGCCGTACAATAGAATCGAGAAAACGTTGAACAAACAGTCGCTTTTATGTTTCCGATCGTAAAATCGTTTACGAGCTCATATTCCCAGTTTTTCTACATCGTTGATACGCTGGACCGTCTGTCTAGCTACAATTCTGTAAATTTCGATTTTTAATCGAACCCTGTATTATTGATAGACACAAAGAAGAGTAAGAATATGAAAGTTGAAGGAAATAATAACAGATTTTTCTATGTTTCTTATATGAAAAATATAATATTTAACTTACGAACTTGTCAAACTATGAAAAAAGACTACAATATTTAACACTATTTAAAACTATGAGTACAACGAAACGAAGGAATTCTGTGGGATATTTAGGTCACAAAAACATTGGTACGATTTACAAAGATGAATAATTTTATTAGTGTTGTTATTTGATAGGGTACCATTTTCATTTTATCTTTTTCAATATTATGCGAAGCGAATGTTTCCATACTCTAACTATTATATTCTTTTTATCAAAAGTATAGTAAAGTCATTTATTATTTGTTTTATTTTTTATATTCCTGTTACTCTGTGTGTCCGCCAATAATTTTGCTAGTCACTGTATATATTCAACGTTACATAAATTAAATGCAACGTTAGCGTAAATCGTACTCATTAATAGCGTAACCAGTTTTATGAATGAGCTGGATAAATGCTAGGAGGAAAATGTTGACGTACCACATCAACGGAAATTAAGAGTTAATTTATTCATTCTGTATTCCTATAAAACAACGACGAGACAGACATAATGCACAGAAAATTGATTTGGTAAATTAAATCATCGTGATGTAACGTACATATTCGTTCAAAACATTCTAGTCCGTTATCCAATACTATTTAATAGCGAGTAAAGTATTTGAAACTTTTCCACCAACTTCAATTAGAGTGAATTGTTTAGAATCAGATACCCCATAAGATACAAAGTAGCCTCGTTTTACCTTAGATATCGATAAACAGTGGCACGAGTAGTCTATTATGAACAAAATACGCATTAGAGTTATTCAACAACGAGCATGGAACACAGTTCTGCATGGATCTTGGACGAAACGAGACGTTATCTTCACATTTTAATAGGCCAGGTTGCAACAGCTGACAGTCACATAGAAAATTATTCACAAAGGACATGTCTGAATCACGAGTTCTGTGGTAGACAATAAAGCTGAAAGATTAACGTGTGCCGCTCATTGTCAGAGGTATTAACTCTATTGCTTTACGACTGGAGTCTTTTATTCATGAAGTAGATCGCAACCGGTATCATTGGATAATAGCTGTTTGTATGCTGGAATATGAATATATAAATACCTGAAACAAAACAGAAAATGCGATATTACATTTAAGATACATTGATTTGGTGAACTCGTAAAAAATTCCTGTAAAGAATTCAGTATTTAGATAGTTATGTTATAATTTACATAACAAGCAGCGTATTTACTCATTGACAATTCTAATGCAATTAAAATTATTTTAATCTACAGAAGACTAATAGGTGTAACGAATACACAAATGAAATGTAGAAAAAAAGTTAAGCGATAGAATGCAACTAATACCATTATTTTTATTTGAAACGTGTAAATTTGTAAAATGTTTTCAATCCTCTTCGGTGAATTTTTGAATCTGTGCTTTACAAAAGAAACGAACGTTAGTTTAATAAACAAATCAGATTGAAGAAACCATTTCAATAAACTTTTAACACACAATGTTTTATTAATTTATTGCACGTGTACCTTTGTACATTTTGTTTATATTTGCATTAATTTACATAGTTATGTTTTTTCTAGATTTAAAGACGACCTAAAGATGACCCGAAGTTGTTTGATTGAAAATATTCGTTCAATCTGATTTGTTAATAAATAGAAAGAAACTCGTTAACACCCCAATAAACTGATATTTTTTAAAGGAGAGATGGCAAGAGGAAACAATTTTAATTTCTATTTATTTGCTCCGTTTAGTATTTTAAATACTGAAATCGTTTCAGTCCCATCATTGCGTAGCAAACGTGTTCGCTTGTGAGTGTCTGCACATGACATCGTAGGTAACCATGCAACGAATGCGTTCTCACAATTGGTCGCGGTTAAACAGTGTAATACGGTTACAGCTTACTACAATGGGGAGCAAAAATCTGGACGTGAAAGTATCCCGGGTTTGACTCGCTGCTTACGCAAGACGAGTGGGAGTAAGGCACTTTAAGAGCGTGCAACCGTGCGTATTCGCAATTCCGTTTGACAAGCGATAAGAAAAATGAGAATACCAACAATAAAAATATTAAAAATATTAACAGCGTAATCGAAGATATTTTCGGGGAGATTTTATGCAAATTCATATTTTCATAGATTCAGATAAAGAATCGAGATTCGAATGAAAATCTGCTTTATATTCTAAACAGTGCGACATGTATCTTAGTGTTGATATTTTATATATTTTTGCGTTCGTACACATCCTCATAGATTTTCCCTCATTTTCACTTGCCATAAATGTATAAACATCCACAATCTAATTATAAGTTAATCAGACTGTAAATCGTGAACATATCCAGTTATAGTATTAGAGCTAGGAAATCGTGGTAACCAATAAAGCTGGCCACCGAATCATTAGGGAAAAACAGTTTCTTTATTGTGTTCTTCGATGCTACGCCACTTACTCACCGGTGACTATTACAAGAAGGTGTTATCACGGCGGCATATGGCACAACGATCGTTTAACCGTGTCGCAATGCAGATTAAAATGGTCGCTGAGCCACGGCTCTTACGAAATCCGATTAGAAAACTCTGAACCCCCGATATTTTTCCTACGACACCGTGAGCTGCATCTCGCGCCGAGGTAACGCCAAGAGAAACGATAAGTTCGAAAGAGTTATGGGTTTCGGTGGTTGATTCGACGATCGAATCGTCGTAACAGAATATTTATGCACGATGTACCGATACTCGAGGGCCGTTTATTAATCACGTCATTTTTATGAGCGAATACGTTATTCGGTTACGTAACAAGTAAATGATGGTTCTAATCTGTGTTGCTTTGATGCAATTGGTACTTCTTCCAAGAAATATTCCAAGAAACTCGTTTTAAAAATAACAGATCACATTTCAATATAAATATAAATGAACTACGATAACAAAATTTATACGCAAATGGATTCTTTGGCGGTTGGAAGTCAGGGTGCGAAAATTAATTTATACATCTAATAAGATAAACAAAAGAAACCGAGTGCATAGTTCTAATTTGGTTAAACAGTGGAACGCATGTAATTTTTCACTAATCGATACCAATGTAGGAATTACGGCCTTATCGATACAAATCACGACCGAAGGAGCAATTATGATCGTGGCTACCACTTTACTGCAAACACGATAATGCCATCATCATACTTACACGACAATGATTACGTTTACCGCGGCTGGAAGCTCGCAAATCGTAGGAGTTGATTAATCTCGGCGATGCACGCGACCGCACGACGGAATACGATACCGACATTTAAAAGAACACACGATCTTCACTTTACTTTACGATCTCCGCTACAAGAGACCGACTATCGTTTCCCCGTGTAGGTATTGACCGCGGTAATATAGGAACGTGTATAAACAAACAGCCGTTTAAGGAAATATACTATGCTGAAAATTTTTAAAAAATGATTCCGAAGCTAGAGTTTCTAAGGGTACATAACGTTCAACAAAAATCGTCCCGCGGTCAAAGGGTTAATTCATCAATTCGAAACAACCATTAATTTTTCTGAAAATTGCCTGAGAAGTGACAGACGTGTATGGAAATCGACGGAGGTTACTTTTACTTGAATTTGTTCTTTTACGAATGAATATGAAATTCGTTCAAAAATGGCCGTGAACTAATTTTTATACCCAATACATTCTGTTCCCAATTTTCTCTGGTTTCTTCGCTCCTTGGCTGAAATTTCAGGACACGAACCCACGCGTGTCCCTCGATTTTCCAACTGAACCAGCGATCCTTTCCTTCCCTGTCAACAATGAACTCGTGCGTGTACCTCGAATTACGCGTCTCGAATACGGCTCCGCATTTACGTGATCTAAATATGCAAAGCAGGATTGTATCGCATCATACACGCGTATGCATTTAGTGCCAAAGAGGCGAACGGTTCGCTCGTGATATCGAACGGCGTAGAATTGTTGTTACATAAAGTGACCATTAAGAAGCGTGGACGTCACTTGTAATGTATGCTATAGATAATAACCGAGTACCTAGCGACTAACAACGAGACCACTTGAAATGTTACGCATCTACCTCATCTCGGTGTTAAAAACGTAAAATATTTGTCAGTCGCGAATGTGTTAAAAATGATGCTTCGAGGAGAGCCGGTGATTAAACGTCGAAAACATAAAGAAAATGGAGCTCATTTAAACTCGAGTACCCAAATATTCATTTTTTGCCGACCATTTTATGTTAAAAAAATATTAATTTTCCGATTTTTTAGGGATGTACAAAATAACATATTTAAATTTCTGAAAGATCGATTCAATAAATTTGCTTTTTTAGCTTGATAACTGGATGAAGAAATGATGTATCAAGAAAAATGCGTTCAAAGCTTATACAAATATCATAAAGTTCATACAAAAATACTTTTATACACCTTCTGAGTAATAATATTATTGGTAGAAAAAACAATGGAATCGATCTTCGCCTTATATACTTTGAAAAACAATTCCTAAAGTTATGTTTAATTTTTCTGTTATCACATGAGAAACATCATTTAAGAAACACTCTGTTCACGCATATCGAGGAAATTATATTAGTTCATTGTAAAAGTCACTTCTCCATTTATAGCACCGAAACATTAATTTGATCTGTACAGGCTATTCATCGCTTGGAATATGTTCATAGAGCGTCGCGGTAAAGTAAAAATTGACGATGAAAGCATCCAACGATGCACGCGTATAACATCATTCAACATTAATTTGTCGAAGTAATTGCTGAATCAAAGCTGGAGCGCTCACTTTCACGGGACGTTTGTTTTCTCAACAAGAATAATAAATTGAAGGTCTAACCTTTAATTTGTCAGCTGCAATATCTAGTTGCTTCATACTGCACTTTATGACTTATTGCAACGTGTCGCTGTTGTTCGTAAACTTTCACAGAACGTGAACGGAACCATGTTGCGAAATGTTTATGGGGTATAAACCATTAGCGACGACTTCCTTCAGCATTATCGACGGTGTATTAAAATTGGCATCGTTTACGAGACTTTTCCTTCTCGTTCAGGAATACTGCATCTCGAGTGAATAAAGCAGACGAATCGTAAAACGTACTTTTATAATTTTAGACAGAGAAAACTCGATAAATAATCGAGCTTGTAAATATAATGAATTTATAGACGTTTTGATTTTATTGTGATAGTAATTGCAATTCATACATTTATGTGAATAGTTTCAATTGAAATAAATTATCTATGATTTTTACGTTCATTATAAAATACTCTGGGTAATGCCATGTAATTGCAATGCATGTAATGCTATGTAATTTTAACCGTAATGGAACTCAGTCAAGATAATTCTAATAATTATCTTTCCTAGATATTCTGGTTTTAGTTATATTTTCATCTCAAAGTTCGGTAAATTTGAAGACAAATTTAGATACTATAATCAAAGTGTAATATGAACTTTTGCCGAATGTCTGCAACGAGTCACTGATAACTGATAACAATTGTTGCAGCGTGTTACGCGACTTCTAGCAGCATCCGATAAATTCTGGTTACGTATTTACAGGCAGTGATCGATCATGTACAGACAACCATATAAAAATCTATTCCGTAACCTCTTCGCGTTCGTAACAAGATTCATTACAGGGGCATATACCCGAGATTATTAGTCCAGGTTTCTCGATTGCTCGTCCGGTGAGTCATATTTGAAAATCGAAACTGTCTTACTTTGTAACGTAAAAACTTGGTGAACTCTGCGGTATTAGGCGAGTTAAAAACTGTTCAAGCTTTTGCTTAACTTCTTATGTGAGACGTTATTTAAATCATCTCAAAAAGTAGAAATTACTCATTGTTATATAGTTTAGTATATTGTTTAAAATTTCCCATTCGGTTGGCAATGCTATGAGCCAACGCTAACTGTTAAATAAGTGAAAATAGAAATAAGAATCGTATCGTTATGCCGTGAAAAAGAGAGAGGGATACTCGAATCACTTATTCTTCTTTTTGGCAAAAAGAGTTTTATTCTTGAGAGTTCCAGGCGGTCACAAACACTTTACAAGAAGAACACTCAATTAACACTCAAGTTGTCAACCGCCCGCGCTTGGCTCGTTGGGTCCTATATATGTCTTTTGAATTCTGGTGGCGAGTGGAGTTAGCCCTTAGTAACTACGGATGATGTGAAAGTTTCTGGAGTGTGAGCTATGAACTAGAAAGTATGGATGAGTAATATATTTTGGACGGATTGACGAAAAGACGGCTGAGTCAGTGTAAACAGAGGGCTGGTCGCAGTCCAGCATAACAGTATGAATAACAAAATGTATTTAAATCGAATACCCCATTAATCGAGCGAACACGCGAATGTGAAATTCATTTTAAAATTCTGGTTCGCAAAAGTTCTTTGAACTTTCCAATGAAACCCTATCCACAGTGCTCCACCTTCCCTTACAGAATCTTGCACTCTCCGCTGGCCGATTCCGACCCGCTTTTCCTTTAGTTGCCTCACAGTTTTCCTCTCTAGGGGGTAATCAAGGAACGCCTCGCCGCGTCACCTATCGATCGTCTCTATTAACTAGTCCGTTACACAACGAACTATAACTATTGCCAAACAATAGATTATACCGCGGTTGTGCGCCGTCGCTCAACGCGTAGGCCGATGGTAGGGATGTGCCTTATGCAAGCGTTATATACATTTCGTTATATTACCGCCATTACGTAAAGCGGATTACAAGACGAAGGGAGGAAGAGTGTCACAAATTGTCGATATTCAGGATACTTGGTTGATACAGTTTATTCTCAGTTACGTGAAGAAAATAAACGGAACTGGTCATGCCACGGCCGACTGTTGCACAATTCCCGGGTTAAAAGTTGACCTCGAGTTTCGTGCGCCAGGTTTCCTCGATAATCGACGATTTTGATCAACTAAATTACTACATTACTACTGTATTTGACTAGAGCTAGAGGTGTGCAGATATCTCCCGATTTACACGGATTCTTTTTTCAGATTAAATCGCTGCGTTGGTAAACAGTATTATGTCTTAGGTTGTCCCGAAAGTTTCTTTCGCGAGTTGCAAGCAATTACTTTATGTGGTCGTGTTTATATAAATAGACAATCTAATTTCATAGATATTCATGTTGTAATAGTAATGGAACAAAATGAATCGTGCACAATTCAGTAATGTAACATAAAACATTAAATATTGTGCATGTATTACGTATTAATAAAGCGAAAGAAACTTTTCGGACAACCTAATAGAAAGTGACTGTGCATATGCAGTGAGTCACCAGATTATTGGAACACACACGAAGTAACGGTAATATGAAAGATGAAAGAAGCGATACAAAATTTTTGAGTTTTTAATGCAGGAAATATAATATTTAGATTAGGAACTTATAAAATTATGAAAACAGAAATATATCTGTGCAATGTTTAAAATGGCACAGGTTACAGAGGTTAATATCCCTGCTAGTGTTAATATTTGGTAGGGCAACCTATACCTAGTGAATAATACTTAGATTGACTTCGACAAACAAATTATTGACTCGAGTTTCGATAATATTAAATAGTAGATTCGCATGATTCTATTTCCAATAGATCGACCAGATCCAATGGAGTAAAATATGGTTATTTCGGCTACTTTTAAATTTTATGAAATTTAAGTTCCATTTAAAATTTTAGAAAATGTAAGTTTGGTTCTAGTTCAGATAAGAATGTTGGTTCGTCTTGATTTCGATAAAATCAAGTATTGCCCTATTTTTCAGCTTGTAACGCGAACGAAGATCAGACGAACGTTCCACGTTGATTTCGTCGTTATGTAAAGTCAAACCGAGACGTGGCCACGTATTCCCGTTCTAGATTCGGGCGATAAAGAAATTTAGTGCTTCGCCACGGGGAAGCCCGTTGGCGCGTGCATATCCTCATTTCTGTTTGGCTTTCGTTGATAGTCAAACATCGTGTAGTAGACGAGAGGAATCGGTGACTTTGAAACGTTCGTGGCGCGTTACGAAACGGGTCTTCTTACCTTGTAGCGTCGCATTATATAGGAGAGGGTCGGTACAAGCCATTCTCGTGTGTAAGAGATTGGTTACATGAGCGTGTAAATATTTCGCTTACGACGAATGGTTTATACGTTGCGTTATGCACACCTCTCCTGCTGCCTTAAACCTCGAATTACGTAAGTGCCGCCGTTTGATGTTTATGTAACATTTGTACCACGTTACCGACGAAATCAGACGTCGCTAGCGTCCAGCGAAAACGGGTCGTCAGAAATAGGGGGCTACGGCTCATGGTTCGAGTTACCTCGTCGAAAGATTGGTGTCGACATCTTCTAAGAGAACGTGGTAATAAAACTGCTGAGTTGGTCTTCCATTCCCACTGTAAAGAATACAGTGTAGCTTAGGCTGGACCTTACAAAAAATATTGTTCAAGATACAGATGTTTTTATTAACTTTTGCATGGTCTCAAAAGAGACCTCTAACGTGATTATAAAAAATGATGTGTTAACTATTACGTGTCAATTACGTGTTATTTTGTGTGTATTTTCAAGATCCCTTTGAATTTTTTGCAAATAAACGCGTTAATGTAGAAAACACTGCGCGATAACTTCATTTGAATCAATCGCAATCGAAGCTCTACTTATTCGCTCATTCTGCTCGAATTATTACTCGATCGCTAAACAGGAGATTTCAAGATCAATGGATTGATCGATCAAGAAATATCAAATGCCCGGCACGTTCTCTCGATTTAAAATCCATGGATGTTTACTTATAGGGAAAGTTAAAACACCAAGTGTTTAGCGAATTGTCAACAACCAGAGAAGATACGAAGGATTGCATTGCAATTGATCCAAATGAAGTTCATCGTGCGGTGTCGGCGAAACTCCTAATTCAGTTTACGCGCCTAAAGTTAGGCGAAAATAATTCGCCGATGCGCCGGTACTGATAGCAGGCAGCACCTTCTGGACTCGCTTTGTTCCAGGCGCAGCTCGCAACGCAGGCAACCGGCAACTAGTACGCGAGACGCCATTACCTGTTTATACCTCGTGCGCTTAACACGTGGTCAAATCAGCTAACGGAAATTTCAGTGTGTTACCAGTTTAATCAGATTTTTATGTCGGTTACACGCCCACGTAACTTCTGAATAAGCAGTTCACGCAGTTTTTAGTTTACAATAGTGTTTCAAGACGTTTTAGTTATTGTTTAGCTTGTTACTTTTGTGTCCGTGTGCTTTCTCTACCGAGTCAATTATAATTATACGGAACCAAAGTGCGTGGCTCGATTTTCTGTCCCCTTTGACTACGCAAAAACTAATATTTTTGATCTTTCGATCCGGATCGAGCCACGTGGTTGAAGACGCGCAACGGTTTTCTCACGACGCCATTACGTGCAGCGACCGCGCACACAGTAAGTCCAGTAACTCTCAACGGAAATTGTGCGCGGAACACTGAAACAGAGACAGTGACTGTACGCCGTGAGTGCCATGTTGTACACGTTAGTAACCACGCAGTTACATTTTGCGTGAAATGTCTTCTACGATGAAGGACGTAGGGAGCAGGTCGTGGAACAGATCGATCCTGTCGACGAAGAAGCAGAGCCCATGGAGACCACGGAATCTCGTTCTCCCGCGCTCCTCTCGTCAGAGCTGTAGGGCTGTGTTCGACTAAAGGGGGAGCGTCTGGACGTTATCTAGGAAGCGATGAGGGATTTGGAATTCACCGTGATCATGGACGTCACAGAGATCGATCCAGACGAGCCACGGATTATACGAGACACCATCGAGGAGTACCACTAGGATTTCCGGAACGAACACGCAGCCATCTCCAAACTGTGGCCATCAACGCACCTGGACCACCCGTATTTCAAGGAGAAAGTATTTGCAGCAGAGGTGCGCGTGGTCCTGTCAGCGCGCAAACTACTCGCGCAGTTGGAGAGGAAGTTCGCATCCACGCAGTCAGAGACGCAGACTACGCAGCCAGAGACACAGACGAGTAAACACCGAGCCCACCGAGTAAACGCAGCAAACTCGATCTTGCATTCCTCTGCCGGAGTTACCTCTCCCTACGTTTGACGGCGACTACACAAAATGGATGGAATTTAAAAATATCTTTTCCTCCAGGATTCGATACCGCTCAGATATCAATGACGTCACTCGGATCTGAAGTCAGTCGTCACAGGTAGTGCAGCCCAAACTATCTCTTATCCGCCATTAACGAGCGAGGGATTTAACGAGGCATGGTCTCGCCTTGACTCGCGGTTTGAGAAAAGGAGGCTCAACGTCGAATTGCTTATGAACCGCTTGGCCTCTCTCAAGCCAATGACCAAAAGGATGGCCAAGCCTCTGTTTGAAATGGCTTACATCGTCATAGGGGCAACGCAGACGCTCAAGGCGTACGGGACCAACATAACTGCTTTCTTATCACCCATTTGGTCGGCCTGTTTGATATAGACACCAAGGAACAGTGGGAAATGTCCTTTAAAGACGACAAGGAATTTCTCACCATAGACCGACTCACGAACTTCATGCTATCACGCGGAAGGGTACTGGAGCAAGTGGACAAGTTCAGGAACAAT
>NC_071976.1:4136338-4146644 GCF_026283585.1 Hylaeus volcanicus | reverse complement strand
TATCACGCGGAAGGGTACTGGAGCAAGTGGACAAGTTCAGGAACAATCAAGCAGCAGGGACAACTGAGGATCCCGACTATGAGTGGTAAAGACTCAGTCCACTCAGGCAACGCATGATTGCTCAGGGCCAGCGAAGGCTCACGCAAGCTCCCTCAGATTTATCGACTGCTCAAGCCACGCAAGCAGCCTCAACAGCACGCGAATGCTCATCAACAGACCCATCAAGAATAAAACAGCAAGAAAGTACTTCAGATGACCGACTCGCCGTGGTCAAGGCGCACGCGCTTTGCGTGAATTGCCTGGACCACCATGATTTGCGCCGCTGTACCGTGCGACAGCGGCGCAAATTGTGCGACGAGCACCACCATACACTACTGCATGGGGCCGACATCAACCAGGTGATGGTGCCCGGATACGATCTTGCGCAGCCCACCGCCAAGACCACGCCAGCAACGTCCGACCACTCATTAAAGGGACGGTGCAATCGTTGACGTCCTATCAGGCCACGCATCCACTACCATTCAGTTCACATTATCAGATCACACAGACCTTTTTTTTTTCTTTTCTTTTTTTTATCTTTGTTACACTTCCTTTGAGATTCGAGTTACCGAGGATGGATTATAACACTCATGCTTTCTTGTATTTCTTATATCATATGTTATTATAACATTCTTATTGATTTTTATAGTTTACGCATTCTCTTTCCTGACGATAGTCTGCAAAATGACAAGATACACTATCAGCTAATTATTATTGTACTTTAATTATTTTTCCACCTATAGATTCCGTTCGTTACTGTTTTTTTCATGTCTATACGGAATCGCGATACCATTCACATCGTTGCTTGAATTACCGGAAAACTTCAGGTGCAACGGTGAGGTCTCTTCGATGCGGACACGTCGAGTATGATCGGTAAGATCGAGTATCTGGAAAAGTATTCGGTAGCACCTTCGCCCAGCAGAGATTACTACGGGCTGAAAGTACTCCGTGACCAGGTGCTGACGAATAGATCGCGTTCTCCTGATTCTGCCTTGTAACTCTCTCCTCCTTATTTCAGGTGATACTATATCTTTGGAAAATCTCGCACGGCCCTCACAAAACACCAATCGTACGATCCTCTAGTTTCGTGGACTTCGAGCAAGACAAATCGCTGCAAGACGAAATTCGACGTGCTTTTGGTAAACAAAAACGTCAAATTCTCGACTAACCTCCTAACAGAGATAGGCAAAATTTAATTTGGATAGTAATATAGGACGAAAAATAAACAGGACATTTATTTGGTTGAACGGTTAAATTACTTGTTCGTTGATAGATATTTTATCGAGCAATACAAATTCTAAGTTTTGTTCAATGAAATTTTATTTTGAAAATGGAAGGATAAGAAGTTTGATATCATTTATGTTAGTTATTCGATATTTCTATCTAAAAAAGAATTTTCCCTATTTCTTGCCTCCAAAGAATGTTTATTATGTTCAAAATTCAATGTTATTATGATAGGTACACATGTGCCAATTATTATTTCCTACGCTGAAATTTTTTGTTGACTTTGAAACGAAATAAAGAAAACTCAAACCATGATCTATCTATCTATAACCTTTTATCCACTTGAATATAGATTACGGTGAACCTAAACCACTGAATTTTCTTGAATTAAATTAGGATCTAAGACAATTAACAGCACGATAAATTAGGTTCGTGAAGTACTAAAATGCATGTGATTGTATCAACAATCGACCCAAGCTCGAAAATTAGACATGTATTTACTTATATAGAATATAATATACTTCGAACTCGTCAAGTATTCAAGTTGAACGTTTTCATTTCCTAGAAAAAGGATCAACAAATGAAACGATACTTCATATCGTTCAGTAATATTATTTTATTTTTAGTGCTTCCTTACAGACAACTTTTATGAGAATAAACCCTTGCGATCATTTACTTTAGGATGCAATTTTCTTAAAATGCGGCTTTTGAGAACGTATAAATGATTATAAAATTGTCAGGTAAACATTTACTGAGACACGTAAGAAACATCGCTGTCGGTCAAAGAAACACTCTTCTAACGTTGCCAAGGAATCTGATCGACAGATTGGTTGGTTACTTGACCGTGAATGACATCGTGAAATTGGTATCGTTGTCGCATGTGGCGAAAGAGGTATCATTTCCTACTTATTTCAAGAAGATACCATGTACTGTTTATTTCACGCTTCGAACTTTTAGATCTTCAGTCATAATTCCGTGTGGGAAACGTTGTACAAGAAATATAAACCGTTGATGAAACGTAAGAACGAGAAATTGCATGCTACGACTCACGATTGGAAACAACTCTTTCAGTTAGAACAAATCGGAGGACTAATGAATGAACCAAAAGTAATCGTACAGTATCATTCATTCTCGATTGTAGATGACAGTTTGAAGGGGTGAGGAATATTTGCCAGGTCGAAAAAAGGCGCTGCTTCACTTTGTTTCTATTCTCGGTTGATATATTATGACAATCTCTATTAATAAAGTAATTTAAAAAACAACTAAATTGTGAATAAAACTTTCCCTATTTTTACGCGAACTACAACACATTTCCATTAAAAAAAATCTGATATTTAAATAACAGTTATCAATTTGAAAAGTCTCTTTCTTTCTTTCAGGTTCCTCATGCTCGTTTGGCACCGAAGCAGACGAAAACAAACCTGAGGCTCGAAGACTCCTCGAAACACTACAATACAAATTCCAGAGGATCGACGAAAATAGTTCCGTCCCTGATTCAATCGTCGAAAAAGCTGTCAGAAGAAACTCGTAGAAAAGCAGTTCAGAATCCTATTTCGAAAAAGACATCAGATATTCGTCTAGACAGGTCAATAATCGGAAATGAAAAGAACGTTTTGGAGAAGAAGGTTCCCATCATCAAGTCGCTTCAACTGGCTGGAAAGAAATCAACGAAAGTAACGAAAGATCAGTCAAAATACGTCGCGAAAAATGAGTCGAAACGCGATGTTGAGAACAGACAATCCTTTACCGGTAAAGTTGTCGAGGTAAAATCGAATAGGAGTCAGAATACGCAGATAAAAATTCGCAAATCAGACACAAAGATCAGCAGTACGAGCGTCGAAATGATTGAAGGGAAATCCAGCACTGGCAAATTGAGCAATTTACAACAATCAAAGGCTCTCAGAATCGAAAAATCTGCGTCTTCGACGTTAACGGACCAAAGTAAATCGAAAGCGAAGATCAAAACGAAGAAGGTTACCCAGAGTAAATCGACAATTTTGAACACAAGCACAGCTTTGGCTGCCGATTATTCGTCGATACGGGACGACCGTCCAGATCTCGCTGACTTGATCGAAGCCTGCTTGAAAAACTCCCGCTGTCCGAGGAGCATATTCGACTATAACGGCAGCTGTTTCGACAAGCCAAAATCATGTGGTGACGGGAAGGCCCCGGAAGAATATCGACAAATAACAGAGATCCAGAGAATATTGAAAAGTGGTCGCGTGAGGACGTCTCTAGATCGATTGTCAGAGAAATCTGAACCGTCGACTGCGAAATCAGGGGAGTCAGCTGGCAGGAGTGAAGTTTCTGGCGCGTCTATTCTCTCGAAGAACACGAAAGTGTCGAAAACGAAGACGAAGAAGTCCGCAGAATCAAATAAGAACGACTGCAAAGTAGTGATACCTGAGGGGGAAGAGGACATTTTTGATAGATACGGAGTTTACAGTAAAAATCCTTCGCCGAGGACGAACGCCAGCGTTGAGGACAAACGTCCAAAATCTACGGATAAAATGTCCATGCAGCGTTTCTTAGAATTGACTAGACCTTATGGTAAAAAGGGTAATGTTGGGAAACCTGTCGATGTAAATCGATATCAAATGAGAAAGGTAATGGACAGTGTTTACAAGCATTGAAAACGAACTCAAGCAGCACATTTGATCGAGTATTTTGGTAACATATTTCGAAATTATCATAATTGATCATAAATCCGAAATTTTAGCGTAAAGCGTCTGTTGATTCAAACAAATTCTAAGTTTAATAACTAGAAGCATGTAATAATCCTAATACACTAATAAATGTATTACATGTTATCCTCGTTTGTTTAATGTGACTGTATTACAAGAAATTCTATGGTTGAAAACTGTAATATAAATAAATAGAAATACAAAAATGTTTCTTTTAGTGTAACGAGGAAATATATAAACTAGTATATAAATCAAGTATTTGTTATGCAAGTACACGTTTCTCATAGTGGCAAAGTAGTTTATTAATGATTCTCTTTGTATGCTAACAATCTTCGCTGAGAGTGCAGGCAGATATACAAAATAAAATAGAGCGTTGCTTGAATTTGATGATATGTCGTTACATAGAAACTTGTGTGTTACATATATACATGAATGTTGTCAAACGAAATTCGCTCAGCTTGTCGATAAAACTCTGGAAAATGAATTTCGTGACAATGCTTGCGAAATATCCTTGATTCTCGATTGACTTCGACGAGAATAACTTTTAAATATCCTAACCGATTTCTGCATCGTTTATAAGTAGACTGCGGATTTTCATATATTTACGGCAAATGAAAATATTTATTAATGCGAAAGTAGATAAAACATTAACAGTAATATACATGTTACGTTGTTTACAAGGATATAGGACAAAGATTTATTTAAGCTTAAAATCTTTTTCTGTATCTGTGAAAATATGATTTTGCATAAACATCCGAAGTCTGCTTATATGAATTTGCTGCGATGATAACAGTGATTAGAATTTAGTAACTTTGATGTAGAAAATCGCTAAATCTTCTTAGACGAACACAATATTCTAAATGGTTATCGTCAACAAGGGCCGTGCAAACTATCATCAAGTATTACGTAAAATGTTCTGGCTCTACTCGAAGTTACAAAACAAGTGGAAATATTTATTTCGCAGGCGGTAACTATCGTTTCTAATCGGCTAGGTTTCAGATGTATCGCGTGTTAAAAGCCACACGCTTTCACATTGCAAGAATCGCTTATGCCGTTTAAAGATCAGGGCATTTATCCTTCGCTCGTACAGAAATATATTAACCTCAGTTATCGCCTCAGAGTAATTACCAATATCACGGCTCCGTTTCACGTAATTTATTGTCCGTTTATGCTTACTATTTAAGTACAATTGGGGCACGGTTGTCTGATTATTAAACAAAGCTAATTCGACAATCGAAGGCTGGACGTAAAATGGGCTGCGTCTATCGAACCTAAATTTTGTCATGAGAACAATTTTTTCATTGCTAGGATGTCATTTACTGGTAAAACCTGTATGTGCAGCCTTCTTTAATTTCAGCCTTTAAGTCTGTTCGTGCCAACATCGCGTATCAATCGCAGATTTTGAATTCGGTTTATTTATCGCCTAGCGTGACTCGCACTCTTAAGATTACTTTCCGAGAATGAAAACCAACGAAGAATAAGTCCAATCCAGTTAGAAATGCCTTCGTAAAGAGTATTATAATTGCGATTCCACAATCACAGTACTTACGATATAATAAATTAATTGAAATACAATGGATGCATTGGAATTGTAGAATCGCTTTTATAATTTGTCAGAGATTTCTAATACAGTTCGAGTTTCCACAATTCTGTTTACTTTAACATAGGAACAGTCTCTGTTCTGTCAGAGTTGACGCGCACCTTCTCATTCAGCGCTTACGATTTGCTCATTACTTCGCAATGAAATTGACTTTTTCTTTCAAGAATTGCGCGTTTCGCTTTCAATTAGAGATTTATTTTAATTGACGTCGCGTTGATCTCGTCCGCGAATCGTGTTCCAGTAGAGATATTTCAAACAAACTATTCCCACAATTCGTAGGATTCAAATCGAGCAAAACTACCGCCACGGTTCGGTCTCGTCGAACATTCTTTCAATGTTGTCTCGTAACATTTTTTCTTGCTCTGTAACAGTGAACAATTGTATTTAGACAAATCTTGAAACGAGTACGTATTAGACGGGGCTTAGTCTGTAGTTAAATTTGGAAAAAATCTGAGCTTTACGAATGATCGAAAATTTATTCTGTGCATAACGCTGTCAACTGTAGAGTGTTACAGACAGTTTTATACGTATCGTTACTTCCTTGAAACAAAACAATCTCTTTCCCTCAAATGTAACTCGTGTTACTTGTCCAATTTACCTTTTGTTAGGTTCGCAATTACACATTGCTTTCTAAGAAACTCCAAGCACAGAGCTCGCGAAAGTCCAAACGCGTGCATGTTGCACGTGAACGTCCTGGAAATTGAAATAGGGGGTTAATTCAAGGAACCGTAATATTAAAAATTAAATTCTGTTAAACACAGCACGAACTAACCAGTTCCATGAATGTTTTCTAATAAATGCATTTACCCGAGTTGCCCGAAAACAATGTTAGCCTGAAATCGGCGATCCTCGGCAGAGATGGCTTCCTGATCTAGGGATTTTGGCCTTGGAGGAACGGGCCTGGAAGCTCTTTCGCATTGTACTGCGTCGAAGAAAGCCGCCGTCCAAAATCTCATGGATGTCCATATCGGCTGTACACGCAGATGCGTGTATAAATATTCTCGATAGGGTTCCAATCCTGGCACTTCAACTGATTCAATCGAACCGTGTGAATTGAAAGTATAAGTTGTTGCTTTTAAAACTGATTCACTACTCTTTCAACTGCAAGATGACACTTGACACGGAATAAAATTGACAGAGACGAATACATTGCGGTACATTCAACGCATCATGATTAGTAGTACATGGCAAAATTGGGAAAAGATAATGAAAACGATCGAAGATAAATATTTTAACTGAGCTTAATGTGATCAATGTGAAGTAATTGTAAATAATAAAAAGATAAAGTACAATTACAAAAAATGAGCATGATCTGATCGTAGGATCTGATCGACTGTTTGTCAAAGTGATAGAATTTCATGAAGTTTTTTATATATAAAATAAAGGAACGAACGGAGGGTAGATACCTTCATGGTAAAACGTGAAGCACATGTTCATGAGACTTTTCGCAGGTGCAAAATCGTCAGCTTCGTGACATTCGAAAAGCGCCACGGCGAAATGCTGTGCCAGCGAGTAAAACGATGCTTCTGTCACGCATGGCCGGGCTCTTCTAGCGTTCACCACGCGGGAGAACCATATCCTACCTGATTCTGTCTGCAAAACATTTTCACAACGATTATTCTTTAGTTGGATTCGAACTGCAAGTAATAAAAGGATCTTATAAAGCGATTAAAATATTTTACTCTCCTTTTTAACTTTATACATTTTAAATCAGGCACAAATAAAGAACAACATATTTAAAAAATTTTTATGTCTAATAATGTATCATATATCAAGTAGGGGAAAATCGATTCCGTACGCCTGGGTAAATGGCTCTTATCAGCGAATGAATGTTTGTTCACGAAATCTAATGAAAAGATACATACAAGAACCATTTGACCAAAGTTAGCCTTCTGCTCTTGATCAATACTATTCGGAGCGTCGAATAAAAGAGGCACGAAAGTTTTCATAAAATCTGCCGCAGCTTCTTCAGATTGACTGTCTGCCGATAAACTGGAAGCCCAAGATTGAACGGATCCCGATGAACCTGAATAATAAATATTCAATTGTAGCTCTCAATAAATAGTAACAATACATAGATAGATCAGCGTTTCCAAACTGTGTTTTAACAAAAAATATTGATCTGTTTTCTCGGTAATATCCAAAAAGAAAAGAAAAAGGGAAATTGAAATGCAAACAAACTAACGATACTGCTGAACAACACAAAGACAACTTTCTAATATTTAGACAAGAATGGTTTTCGTTACGAAAGCGTAAAATAATTTCACCTGATCTATGCCACATTCGACGACCGTCCATGTTCGAGTCTAGACTCGTGCTAGGCCCATAGCCGTCCTGATCGCTCGTCGAGTCGCTACTGCATGGCATATCTGAAACAATATTCTGCAGGAAACACTCGTCTAATTTAATCGCAACGTATCTACTGCTCTCCTAATTAATACTCCAGATTTTGGTGCGTGTGCCACGTGAAATCTGTTGCGTCGACATCCTCAGGGATGCGTCTAATCTAAGGCTTGAGACACGTATACACAAACAGGGGAGGTACAGCGACCCTGCTGTCCTATAAGACAGTAGGGATCTATTTGCACACTTTAACCCTTTGCGATCTTATATCGAGCGAGGCTCAACAGAAATGTACTGAAATCAGAAAAGTCGGTCTGCAAAGGGTTAAAAATGCATACTGCCCGAATAAGCGCAAATTTGTACGTTTGAAAGGTTTTGGATACACAGTGCGCCCCTAAGAAGGAAGATGTTATCACGAAATCGAATGGGGAATGCAATATACTACTGTAAAATCTACAAACGTGTGTTTCAAGTGACTTGCTTGAAAATTGTCAAAAGCTTCGCGTACCAAAATGATTAAATTTGTTAGCCTGTAGATAATTCCACTCAATAAATTCTACTAATTAAATTAATGTAAACGAATGAATGCGTTTACATTTTGTGATCGAGAAATTAAACGCGCGACATTTTTCCATATCGCAACGATTGTACGGTTGTTTATGGAACAATTAATTCCGTGAACTTCCATTACACCGAATTTGATCGTGAACAGAATATGAATAGGCGAAGGATTCATCGATGCATCGTGAAATTCTCCTTGCCTTTGCCTTTCTATTTACTAAAAAGCAAGGGATATCCGTAGGTTCTGTCTAGTTTTCGTAATTACTTCACAACAAATATCAAGTTACACGATTGACAGTTTTGCACAGAGGTGATTTCGTGTGAAAGCATTCAAAGGGACACTTATCCATCAAGGGACACAGAGACTTGCGGAGATCTAAATACACAATTGCAATCGCGTCGACAGAAAAGTCTCGACGATATTTCGCTTGCACTCGCGATAATATTTATTGCATTTTCTTCGTATTAACGGAAACATATGGGTTACGGGATTCGTGGTTCGTGACATTCCCAGCGAAACTTTTCTCTCGATACAATGCGAAAGGGAGGCTTCTGTGAGAAACGAACAGGACCTGCGGTGGTTCACAATACATTCACATCAACGTTCATTTACCTAAACGGAAAACGACCGTCTGATAGCGGGTCGGGGCCCTTGCTTTGTGAGGAAAAAAACAAAAAATGAAATGTATTATACAAAACCACTTTCCCAAAAAACAATCTTGCTATCATGCTAAACCATCGAACGCAAATTCGTGTGAGGTAAAGGTACATCGTTTCAGAGACCGAGAAATAGTGGAAACATACAGTTCGATGGGTACATCCTTATAAAATAAGGGGACTGCGAAATGGATCGTTACGTTATTTTGAATGTTACAGAAACATCTGTTACGTGGTACGTAGAACGAATACGGAATGTTTACAATTTTATGGAACCAACTTTGTACACGTGCAGTGCTCATCAAAACAAATAGTAAATACAAGGTTTCGTAAGTCAATTAATTCAATGTTATGAGCAGTTTCTCTCGTATTTCCTGTATTAGAAGTTGATCAGTTCTTTGTAGGTATCAGTCGATCTCATTTCTTTGTTTTATTGGATTATTAATTAAACATTTAAAATATTCAGTTTCTGTATGATTAACGATTACAATAAACAAACGCCTTTGTATGGAATTAACTATGTAATTTAATCCAAATGTAATTGGATTGAAACACTCTCCAGCCCACTGTGCACTGTATAAAAATTTTGTTACGGCATTAAATGGATGCAAGTATCCACGAAAAATTTTCTTCGAACGAGGTATGTCTGTTTTGTTGCTCACCTGCTTTGTAATTTAATTTCTCGTACGGGTCAGGTCCCGTAGCTTTGATGTCTTTTTCCTGAAGAGGTTCTATGCTCTCCTGGCTGTCTCTGTCTGGGCTATTATCTTCCTCGATTTTGTTCTCTTGCTTTTTGTTCGCGGCTGATCTCGAGGACGCTATTTCCTCGTAGGTCATCCCTGGAGGGTATTTCCTCGCGCACCTCGACATATTGGTGCTACCCTGACGTTCCAGTTTGTGCCTCGCTATCGCTTCGTAGTCCTCGTACGACAATCCAGTCCCGAAACTGAACACGAATGGCATTGATGTATGAAATTTTTCGATGAGAATTTTTCATGAATCATAGTCACGTTGGTTTGAGCTTGAATTAAAAGAAGTGACGCCTTTTCTAGTCAAAAAGAATTTTACTTGATCTGTAAAATGCTATTATCAGCTCTATATTTTTATTTCCGTTCAGTACGATTTGTAAATTTGTAGAAGTTGGCATATTTTTATTTGTAAACAACTTTTGAAATATGTACATGTAGTGGTCCTCATC
>NC_071976.1:4096839-4135938 GCF_026283585.1 Hylaeus volcanicus | reverse complement strand
GATTACATCATTTTTTTAAATCCTGTTTTGTGGTCACAATGATTTCCTCTGGATTGTTTTAATATTCCTATGTCTCGTATCGTGCTCGAAATGTTTAAAATATCTGATTTATCATAAATGCGTACAATTCTTCAAAGTAGTTTTAGATCGAAGTTTCACCCATCGATATTTATTTCTTAATACGTGACTCAAATGTTCGACATGGTGAGTAATCAGTGAAAGAGCCTCGTATCGAGACTGGTTTCTTTTCTGGACCATCTGATCTGAAATACGCAGCTGAATATTGACATGGAGCAGTACTCCGATGTATCTATTGTCTAACGCAAGCTGCTCGATACATAACTTTAATTGCGTGACATTATTTGTCTGCATTTATTGTGTCACCCGATCTTAGAAAGAAATAGCGAACAATACTGCAGGACCATTTGGGTCGAGCGTCACACATTTACACTAGGCGCCCAATGTAAATATGTGACGCTTGTCCCCAACGGGTTAAATTGATATATAACTTGTACCATCTGCCATCACAATAATTGCATGACATTGTAATAATTCCACGTGTTTGAAAACATCTTAGGTATGAATCATTGCAATTTTTATGCACTGCATAGAAGTTCCAAAAGTTGTTAACTATAATAACATGTCACAGATTATTTAGGAAGACATTTTTGCGAGGCAGGTGCGTACCTGGGAAGCCTTAATTTTCTTCTAGACAACTGTTCTTCCTGCTTGGTAGTCTGAGGTGGTGCTTGTGGCGAAGAGGGCGGCGTCGACGGGGTCGTGGTCAATTCACTTTCTTCTAAACTGCTACTTAGAGCGGACCCTATTCTACTTCCTAGACCCTGAAGATACTCTCCGCTGCCTCCCAGTGCAGACCTGACAGACCTGAGTGCACCTCTGGTGCGTCCAATTAGAGACACGCCACCGGTGGATGGTAGCGCCGTCGTTACGTCCACCATCTTGTACAACAGAAACGTACAACACTCCGATAAGTATTCGATATCGACACGTCTCAGCTATTTTCAGATGAATATACAAGTGGTAGACAGGGTAGTAAAAATGAAATGACTGTTTTCGTACCAGTTACTTCTAAAAGTAACATTCGATTTCATAAACTTTTGAAAACACAAATACCAATATCACTATGCTGATTTCACATTCGACTCTTTCATCTTTGTCGTAAATTCTTTTTTCTTTATTACGCTATTATGTCTAGCATAGTGATTGCAATATTGTCGATATCGATAAATATAAAGTATATAATTGATATAAATAATAATTATCAATAATCACACCAATGAAATAAGTTTAAAGTGTTGAACGACTGGATGGTATCGAAATTAAGTTAATCTGCATTTTTGCTTTGAAGCTTTATTTATCGATGCCATGCCAAGCTTTAAATATTGGACGCGATAGTCTTGTGCCTTAATACTCAATTCTCAGCGTCACGACGCTCCGTTGCCAATTGTTTTTGTAAATCTCTATCAGCATATCATTTAGTACTGATAGAAGTGATAGAACCAGTTAGAGGTCTACTATAACATCAGTTTACAGACAATAATGGCCTGACCTACATTCACCCGTCGCAACAAATTTCAGTTTAGTTCAAACAAATGAAACATACATTACGAGCACAGTGACAGGGACCATTACTTTGCTCGTAAGTATACAGTCTGTGCCATCTAACCCTTGCATCATAAATATCTCGCATGTTCTTTTGTGAGAGAACAAAATGTTCAAAGAATACATTGTTTGGGTTACAGATGGTCAACAATAATGGACAAAAATAGTATTTTAAGGTCATTTTTTGACATTTCAAGACAATTGACGTTTTTTTCTTTTAAATGGAGCGGAGTTTTTTCATTATTGTAATATTGTAGCTGACAAAAAAAGAAATTCAAACTAACACGACACATTGCATTAGTAAATTGCATCATTTAATGCACCATTAAATATTACTATAGAAAATTTATAATTTCTTACACGTTTCATTTTTTTTTATACGAATTTCTAAGAAATGTATTTAGGTATATTTAACCCGGCAACGACATGAACATTTGTTTATACATATTTCATTAATCTTCTATGTACTTACTCTACGATAAGATATACGCATTGACACATTTGTTTTATCTCGTAATTAAATTCTTGTTTACGTTTAACATACCCATATGTAATTTGTAAATATATTTAATTGAGTAAACATTTACGTACTGCTAATAAGAGTTGAATCCTTATAAAATAGTATTATAGTTAAAATTATTATATGTTTTTTTGTATAATTATACTATTAAAAACTTAAATGTTGTAGCGGAAAATTTATACAAATATAGATAAAGAAATGAAAATCTTTTGTTTTCTAAACAGTGCAACATGTATTTCATTGTCCATACCTTATATATTATCGCATTCGTGCATATCTACGTACATTTTCTCATGTTTCCACTTGGCTCAAATACATAAAATTACGCAATCTAATATTGAAGCTTACAGAAACAGTTCATTCCAATTATTGTTTTCACCATTTAAGTAATCACCAAATATTTTAGAGAAATATATAAAATTGTATTGCACATTAATGTTACTTGCACATTAATCTGATTTGCATTAATAAAAAAAGAGTGGCTGTTTTCATGGAATATTAATAATTCGAATTTGTTTTAAATTTTGAAACCAAAGTTTCTGGCAAGTATAATAGTGTAAGATACTTTTTAATACAACAGTTATGCAAGCATTACTTAACGCCAATTTTTTAATACATACTTATATAACATCTCGATGCTTTCCTTCGTTACTATTCTCCGTTTTATCGCGTCAATGTCAAAAACTAAAAACCACGTAACAGGTTAAATCGACACGTGCGTATACTAATTATGCAGCACGGTACATCGTTATCAGATGCCCTGTCATTATAGATTCCGTATTTGCATAGTGTGTCTGCCAGCTTACGATCTCTTCACCTTTCACATTAGTCATCGTTCCTACAGGAAAAAATTACGTCCCGGTTTCTTTCTCCTCGCAATTTATGTTATTGATCTTCCTGTCGCAGAAATGTCGATCGTACTTTGTATGCACACGGATGAAAACTGCATAAACACACATCAGCATGTTTGCGCGACAAACATCATTTCGTCAGTAGCGCATCGTCGAAAAGATAACGTAAGTGTTTTACTATTTCCATCGGTGAAATGCAAACTTTGCAACATTATTTTCCATAAAATTTTCAAAATTAACAGATACCAAAAGCGTTTCAAGAAAAAACTAAATAGTTTGGAACAGTGATTACTGGACTACGGATGTTTATGGAAATTCATATTTTTACAGATACGGAAAATAAAAATTGATACTTAAATGGAGGTGTATCTTATTTTCTAAATATATTATTTTTGGTATTTTATACATTTTTGCATTAGTGCACATTCTTATAGATTTTCTAATATTTCCATTAGATATAAATGCATAAACATTCGCCAGTCTAGTGATTACAGTGATAAATTGTGTCTTTCAGGACCGTCGGTGTTTTTCTAGTAGTACATAGTAAATAACTTGCTCTGATATCAGTGTGTTTACATACAAGGTGAACCGCGTAAAGTGTTACAAGCTATTTTCTCAGAAACTATTAGCAGAGGGACACAACAATTCGTATTTTTAAATGGAATGCCATATAAATTTGTGTTGTTTTGGATACCTCTTTTAATAACAAATGCTTTAATAGCATGGAACAAATTATACACGAAAGTACCAATTACGTTTATTGAGAAATTACATATGAAAACTAAAGTATAAAGTAAAAATTTCAACCTTTAGTTTCTCGAGCAATGAATAAAAGGAGTAAATAAAAAAATTAATTTTCAAGTTATAACTCTATAGATTACAAAGTTGTTAATTATTTTGTTAACTTTCTCATGATTTCTTGGTAGAAAAGATGATTTTTTTGTTAATAATATGTGTGCTAGTTGCTCTCTTTAATAATAACAAAATCTCTCCCTTTGTGTCAAAACAATTATGTCAAAATTAATTATGTCAAAACAAAAATGGTCATTTTTAGAATAAATAATTAGATTCCGTTCTACTTTCATCTTTCTTCTTAAACGTTATGCACACGATACAATCTGACCTTCAATATTCGTGCCGATAGTTACCCTCCCCCGCAATCTGCTGCTCCGTTATCATTATCGTACGTTCATTACGTGTATTTAGAGTGAATGAGAATGGTTAGATTGCCGTTACCACCCGTGATACGAAATAATCACGGATGTCCTTTAAGATAGCCTGGTCCGTCAAAATCGCTCACGGAAACTGCTCTAGATTCATTCTTAAAGGTGCACTTTAACACGATGATCCCAAAAGGAAATCTGCTTCCAAATTATTTCTTAGAACACTTTCGAAAATTATGTAGATACAACAATTTTACAATCTCGGATAAAAACAGATTAGAAAAACACTCGGTCAAAGTTTATTTTAAAGTTAGGACGCTATCGAAGCCAATGTTCAAAGAACACACAGAGCCCTCGTGGAACATCTAAAAGTGGATCATCGATCGTAGCAACATCTCCATCGAAAGTTCGATGCCGCGAGAATTTCAAATTAATCTAGCACTGGGTACCGCGGGGGTGTGAGGGGATGCAATATCGAGCAACAAGCGTGCCAAGGTTATTGGAATTCTAACTGCAATTTGACGTATGCTTCGGTGAGTGCTTCGCTTGCTTCGAACATCTCCCAATTCGCCAGCCATTATTTACAGTAAACAAAACCATACAACTCTGATAACAAGGACATTCCTACGTAGCGGTGATCTTACCAACAAACGTTATTCGTATCCGAGCAAACGCGAGAAATATTGCAAAAGAAATCGCTGAATACTTTGACATTTCGCTGAATCGATTTTATACAAAAATGGAATTTAATTGTCAGCTAGAACTGAAAGGTTACTTTCAGAGAGATTAAAATTATGAAAAATATCAACGATAGCTGACATTTATATGTTCACGCGAGCGTTTACATTTCACAATATCTAATCTAAAAAATAAATTCCAATAAAGTTAATGATAAAATTGGCCGAACGAGATTAACGATCAGATTGTCGGTTCGTTAAGTCTCTATGTACCGTCGAATACAGTTGAGTGGGACGCCAACGATTGAACGATTTCACGCAAAACACGACAAGTACAGGAATACATTCCAGCAGGACATCACCGCAATGCAGATTTATCTATACCGCGGTGTTCCGCAACATACGGGCTACTGCTCAATTACGATTTCACAAAAAGTATTTATAGCCATTGGAACGTCTCGACTGCAACCGTTTTCAACCCTGATAACCCGCATACTTGGACGGTTTGGAATATTCATTCCAAACGCTTCATCAAGGATCGAATACGAATTTAGACGAAACAAATTGAGAAACAAAATCGTAATGACAATATTTCACGTTTTAGATGATTGACGTACGATCGAAAAATAGAATAGGGTTTCGATACCTGTATAAGGCAAATTGAATTTGAATTAACGAGAATCCCGTATCTGTAACATGTAAAAAAGAAAGAAAGGAATGTGTTTACCTTCTAAACTGAAGCTCGTTAGAGTTTCACCGTGTCGACTCTATTTTCACTAGTTTAATTAAATATTTGTTACGCGTTCCGATCATTGATAAGAAGACGATGTACCGTTCAGTGACGAAGCAAGCGATCCAGCCTGGACTTTAACGCGATCCTTGTCACGACCACTGTGGAACACGTGTCTTACTACACGAATTGCTCTTCCAGCCGTAGCCGCTCGGGCTCAGTACCGTGTACGGCGAACGTAGCGCAGTTGCTTCTACTGGTGTCTAGCCGACTAGCATTATCCTGCCAACATGTGATCCAATTATTACGTGCGCGTGCGCTTAACGCGATCAATACAGTTTTCCTAGGCTTCAAATGCTGGTCGGTATAACAGAAGCGATATTTCTTTTAGTAACGACCAGTAACCCATCAACTAACGGTAGCACGGTTATCAGTACACGCGATAACATGTGTTACGCCACAGTTTTACGTGAGTTTCTAGAAAAAGCGAGCTCTGTCGCTGATATTTTCAGTTTCTTTATTAAGGTGCGCCCGATAGCATCTGGACATTTGCACCGATCCGTATTCCTTTACAAATTTCTTTTACATTTTCTTCCTTACTGTACTACTTATCTCCTATACTGTATCTTACTTTCATGAAAACACTACGCAAATACAACGAATATATACTTTACATATCCCGCTGATATTTTTAATACGGGGATATATTTTCATATATATTCACGAAAGGTCCTGAAAGAAAATACTCTTAGCTTTCCAAAACATTCATGAAAAATTGTCTACTATCATGCGTTCGCAAGTTGTAGACGTTCAAAGTAAAAAGTTCCTCTTTTGCTTGGATCGCGAATAACTCGGTCAATAAAAATCATACAACGAAACCAAACAAACGAAATTAAAGAGGAATGTTTGCTCTATAAGAGCCTTCCATTGGATTTATGTGAAACAATTTTTTTTAGCCCATGCATACGGTCAAACTACACAAAAATTTCTGAAACTTCGTTCCTTGCGCTTCATCTTGATAAAACAGTATTATAATCAACGACGAAAAAAAAATGAGTCTTTGATTAAAAAACTAGAAACTTCGAGCTTTAAAATGCGTTTTTTAAATATATTTTGCGATCATTTTTCGCAGAGATATAGCCATTCGAAAGTGACAAAAATTTGAATATACGCTTGGAATCGACATATGACATATAGCTATCATTCGTGACAATCGACCGACTCGCCATCTAGAGGTCAAACACCCGAAGCTCGAGTACGTGTGTAAGAAAGAGAAAGGAATATCTAAGAAAAGGATAGAGCGAGTGTGTGAAAGAGGAAGAAAGGAACATGAAAGACAAGGATAAAGCGAGGGTGATGGAAACAGAGAGAAAGGTACATGAAAGACAAGGATAGCGACACTCCACCGAATGCTAATGGACATTATTAATAATTTTTTGATTTTTTAAGAATAATTCATGCACTTTTGCAATTGTGTTGTCAAGTATAGACCACTAGCAACATTCAGGGACCATTTTCCATACGATTTTCATTGTTATTAAGTAATAATAAATGATTTTTAGTTGACTGGTAACCAGTGTGTGAGTGCGAGAGAGAACGAAATATGTGCGACAAGGATAGTGACTGTTTGATGGCGCCATCTACTAACGGAACGCTCAAACTTGTCGTGAAATAGTTCCATCATTTCGCTACCAGATGGCGCCAGTTGTTTAAACCCCCAGAAAACATTAAAAATCGAGAAATCCTATTACAGGTAACTTGTTAAGTATGCTTCATGAGCGTTCTCGTTAAAATTCATCACTATATAGCATAAATTAATAAATTAATTTGTATGTAAACGTATGGTAAACAGTTGGCGCCATCTAGCAGCGAAATGGTGAAACTAGATGGCGAGTCGGTCGATTGTCACGAATGATAACTATATGTCATATAGAAAAATGATCGCAAAAAATATTTAAAAAACGCATTTTAAAGCTCGAAGTTTCTAGTCTTTGAATCAAGAACTCATTTTTTTTCGTCGTTGATTATAATACAGAGATACAGCCATTCGAAAGTGACAAAAATTTGAATATACGCTTGGAATCGACATATGACATATATAGCTATCATTCGTGACAATCGACCGACTCGCCATCTAGTTTCACCATTTCGCTGCTAGATGGCGCCAACTTTTTACCATACGTTTACATACAAATTAATTTATTAATTTATGCTATATAGCGATGAATTTTAACGAGAACGCTCATGAAGCATATTTAACAAGTTACCTGTAATAGGATTTTTCGATTTTTAATGTTTTTTGGGGGGTTTAAACAACTGGCGCCATCTGGTAGCGAAATGATGAAACTATTTCACGACAAGTTTGAGCGTTCCGTTAGTAGATGGCGCCATCAAATAGTCACTATCCTTGTCGCACATATTTCGTTCTCTCTCGCACTCACACACTGGTTACCAGTCAACTAAAAATCATTTATTATTACTTAATAACAATGAAAATCGTATGGAAAATGGCCCCTGAATGTTGCTAGTGGTCTATACTCGACAACACAATTGCAAAAGTGCATGAATTATCCTTAGAAAATCAAAAAATTGTTAACAATGTCCATTAGCATTCGGTGGAGTGTCGCTATCCTTGTCTTTCATGTACCTTTCTTCCTCTTTCACACACTCGCTCTATCCTTTTCTTAGATATTCCTTTCTCTTTCTTACACACGTACTCGAGCTTCGGGTGTTTGACCTCTAGATGGCGAGTCGGTCGATTGTCACGAATGATAGCTATATGTCATATGTCGATTCCAAGCGTATATTCAAATTTTTGTCATTTTCGAATGGCGGTATCTCTGCGAAAAATGATCGCAAAAAATATTTAAAAAACGCATTTTAAAGCTCGAAGTTTCTAGTTTTTTAATAAAGGACTCATTTTTTTTTCCATCGTTGATTATAATACTATTTTTTCAAGATGAAACGCAAGGAACGAAGTTCCAGAAATTTTTGTGTAGTTTGACCGTATGCATGGGCTAAAAAAAATTGTTTCACATAAATCCAATGGAAGGCTCTTATAGAGCAAACATTCCTCTTTAATTTCGTTTTTTTTTTTGGTTTCGTTGTATGATTTTTATTGACCGAGTTATTCGCTATCCAAGCAAAAGAGGAACTTTTTACTTTGAACGTCTACAACTTGCGAACGATAACTTTGGTCAAACTGCATAGTACGTATGTCTACAAGAATCATGAAAAGTATGCGTTACAGTATACAGTTAGCGATAAGTAAGCATTACAGTTACACGTATACAGTTTACGAAAGAAAAATAAACTAGCCTCGTCGCATAACATGTTAACAAATGTAGCAATTTATATTGATACTATAATTAGATGTACACTTACACTTAATCCAATTAATCTTCTATCAAAAGTTATGAAAAGTTATGAAATTCTATAGAAAATATTAAAAATCGAAGATGGCTGTTTAAAGTTTAATAGCTATCACAATAATAACGGACGACGGAAGTCGTAACATTCTTTGCATAGCATCGCCATTCATTTCACGTGCAAATGTATAAGAACCTACGTTCTCGGTTATTTTTAGGTCCTTTCTGTTCTCTACGGTTACATAATCTCTTTTCCAAGGTATGATCTCAACCTTTACCTAAACACGCACAACATTCGTAATCCTAACACGTGTGGACGTAGACAGTGTATCATCGAGTAAGATGTCTATAATCCGGTGTTCGTCATCGACCGGAAACGAATACTCCTGTAACTGTGAATCGTGACGACTCGATGAACGTATTCAATATTCGTTCAATCGTTGTGCATCGAAAGGAGATCGGAAACATGATCGTATCGTAAAGATTCGAACAGGTTTATTCGTCCTCGTCGAGGACGTCGATGGCAGCCGATCCTGTTATGTCTAACAACTGCTTCGAGGTGAAAGTGGCGATGATCATCTGTGGTCCAGACTTCTGCGGGACCAGCTGGTGCTCCACATAGACGTCTTCTTCTGGATCAACATCCCTATAAACACGAACAGCATTGTCATAGTAAGATCTATACAGGGTATACCCGTTAAGTTATGCCACCATTTTTTAGGTATTTCCTTCAGTGCGATTAAAAAATGTTTCGATCATTACCTGAACATTAGTGTTTTGTTCTTTGAGAGTCCAGGTCCGGCATAATTGAACACGCACTCTGTCAATCTCCTCTTCAAAGGATTCTTGAAACTGAGACTGATCGTCGAAGGCTTTCCTACAGTTGGTTCATCGTCGATCTGGAAAATGTACTTACTTAAGCCATAGAATAATGAGTTGATTCTTTGCTTTCTAATATCAGAAATTTCTGTGCCGTTGTTTTAAAAGAAAATTAATAATAGCTAATCAGGAACATTTAACTGAAATTCATGCTTCTTCCTATATTAAAGGGTTTATGATGACGGAACAACAATACGTTTAGAAACATTACTCAAGACAAGTTTTCAATCATTTTGGAAGGATGCCACTTGTAAGGAGTTATTATACTCTCATGCGTAACTTGCAATGATCCATCGTCAATTTTAACTCAGTCAGACAGTTTCTACATGTTTAGGCTAAAGAACTGGCTACAATCCAAGAAGGAAGTATTCAAAGGCATAAGTTTATACAAACTTATTCCATTTACTTCAGCTTAAATCGATCAGTTTACCTTAACCTTGATGCTTGGTTTTAAGACCTGGAAGTCATCCTCGTCGGCCCATGTCTGCCTAGTTTCCTTGACCGTGGCGATGCAGTACAGTTTCATAATGCAATACTCCACCAGCTTGTCTAAATAATCGTCCACTGTGACTGTCAGCCTCAACTGTTCGGCTGGAATAAGTTAAGTCGTAATGATCACAAGTTTCGTCACAAATCATCACAATTTCCTTTGCAAAAATATCGAATAGTGCTTCATTTCTGAATTATTAACAGTAAACGAAGTAAAGTTCAGAATCGTCTTAGCTACTCCCTACTTCCGGTTCTTACACTAATTCCGGCACATTCTGTGCATCCTCTAACGTTTATCATAGAAGCAATATAAAATTATCTAGAAACACTCGAAACTTCGTGTAAATCCTTGCCGATCATTGCCAGATTCTTTAATTCACCTTGATTTAAATTCTAGACTACTCAAGAGACTTACTGGCGTTTGGTTGAAGGACAAAGTCGCCCGCCGCTCTTTTCACCAGATTAGCCTTGACTCCGTTATAGTAGACGCTACCAGCCGATAGGATGGCTTGGATGGTTCGTGGCTGGTTCGATTTGTTCTTAATGTGCACTGTCACTGCGAACGGTTGGCCGATGTTCACGCGTTCAAGGTCTTCGAGATCGAATTCGACGTCCTCTTTTCCCGGTGATGGTAGAGAGTAGAACCTTTTCGCCACCTCGGTGCTACGCACGGCTCTGTACAGCGTTAATCGTTCAACTTCGCTTCCTGCGTGCAAAATTAATAATATAGCATAGTCCCATTAATAACGGGAATATGTTGACAAAAATTAATTGCATGACATGATATGCAATCAAAGTTTTTATCAAAAGTTTTTGGAGTTTGTCCAAAGTGTGTTTGTCTAGAGTGAAGTCTTATTAAAAACAGCTTCGAAATGAATTCCTAGAGAAATCTGTGAACCGTGCAAGTACCGTTGCCTTCTTAAAAAAGTTCTGTTAGTACTTATTTACCTTCCTTCGCCTTGTACAGCGACGTTATGTCTTCCCTGTCTCTGTCGCCATTGGGATCGAAGATCCAAGGTGCTTTCGTCAGGATCATGCGACCAATGCTGTTCACAGAAATAATTCTTTGAATTGTCTTCGAATGAAGGAAACTATTATCAGTTAAGAGGATGACAGTAAATTAAGAGACGCCAGTCGTACAATTATGCAATTTTAAATGGCGATTACTTTATGTTTTGCATAAATATTTTGTCGTTATCTCTGCCAAGATTATGTAACGTGGCGTTTTTCACGGTTCTGTCAAGATTACGATAAAGGATGCAGCAATGAATATGGAACGAGTCGCTGACTCAAGAAAAATAATAGTTTGAGCATGGTGTTTATCTTGCATTTAATAGTTTTTACGATCGCAGTAATGTTTTCCATGTAATAACGTGTAAATGCACTTTATGCAGCTATCATATACACATACGTGCTTCTTACATGTGTAAATAAATGTATCACGTTTCAAACGTTTAGGTATACTCGGCTGCAAAAAGTACATTGGCTGCATAAAAAGTCACGAGGATTGTCTCGAAACATAAAGAGTACCTTATTAATTACAAAACTTACTGGTATTTATTACAGTCAATCTTCGAGTAACCCAGCTCACTCTCCGGGTCTTCTTTCCATCTCATAATGTCAGCGTTCACAGATGCCACCATGAACGTCACGTCATAGTTGTAGCCAACAGCACCCTGTCTGACAGCTTCCACCGAAGCTGGCCCGCATTGATAAAATCCCTCCGATGGTTCTTGGGGGGTCGAGTCGATCGCCTGCCAGCCACCGTAACCCTTTGGCAAGTCTGGCCTGGCCATCCAAACGTCGTTCCAAACGTGATAATTCCAAATGGAGTCCTCGCCTTCGAGGTTGTTAGGATCGTACTCGAGCTCCTCGTTGTCTTTGTCGTAATAACGATCGACCGACAAGGAGGCGTTCGCGTCGTGGGCCGACACTAAATTCGAAACCACCCTGGATGGTATCCCAAGGGCTCGACACACGGTGGTCACGGCGCCGGCGAACACCCAGCATTGACCATACTTGACCGATTCGCCAGTTTCCAAAAATTGCTCCAGAATCGGGACGCTTCCGGTCCACGCTGCGGGCGCAGTGCCATCGCCATATTCTCCGTCCCAGCGACCCGTGATCACGCCTTTGTCATCGTTCGAATTTATCTGAAAGACGAATTTCGCGGCTAGTTTTTCTTCCCATCCTTTCTATTTTAGATTAAATGTTCATCTGATCGATGTGGATAATAAGAATGAACTGACGATTCTTGAAATAGCTCGGCACATCTTGACAGGGTCTCCTCTGGAAACAGCCTTAATGCCAGATCTTTCCAGTAACAATTGACAAGCTGGAAGCACGCAGGCATCGAATTGACCGAATACCCACTCCCTGCCACGAGAACTTCCCCATGGACCGACCCACACTTTACCAACATCGTTCAAAACGTACTCGTCCAAAAGCTGTTCATCCTCCATGAACACGAGGTCCTCTAGAAACGTAAGATTCCCAAATATAACAAATAAAAAGGATATAAGAAGAATATTCGTTGACGTTAAAAATAGTCCATTTCCAATAGAATTTTTATATTCAATTTCAGTCAGATTTAATTTCAGGATTTTCTACTTACTATTAGGTCGTCCTAAAAATTCGTGACCTATATACTTCTATTTCTCAAATTGATATGTTAAACATACTCTTAAGTGTCACAAGAAAAGATAATCTGTCTCATTTCACAATAGTCTCTCACCTCTCTCACATAGTCATTATACCGTTACTAGAAAATTTCTGTGGTTTTTTATTAAATTTCGACGCAGTCTTCGACACGAACTTATGGGACGACCTAATATATCAAGAATAGGTACTCGTTAACTAATTCATGAGTACATAAATCGCCAATAAATAACATCTGTTTCAAGGAATACAATAAGATTTATCCAGCAGAAGATCAAATTGTAAAACTAATCCTGAACTTGCAATTAGTAAATGAAACGTGATCTCTTCTCATCCAAAAACTCACCTTTCAGCCACGGATTGAAGAGCAGATAAATATCTTTCTCGTAGTTGTAGGTATTTGGGGGCTTCTTTCTGCCAAGGGTGGTGGTCTCTACGTTCAGTTGCCACAGACCTATGGGGCTGTCAACGGGACTTCTGACCTCCACAGACAGATCCATGCCGCTGACGCTGACCATGCGTACACCCCATGCCTCCAGATCAGTCAGGTAACTGTCCCTGTTCGTAACAGTGTTGATCCCTCTGGTGCCCTTGAGAACGTTAGGGTTAGGGCCAAAACTGAACAGCAATCGCACTATGTCCGTTTCGTCCACATATTCACGGTTGAATCTTAGGGCGACGTTGAAAGCCTGACCTCTTCTGAGGACAGGTGTCGGAGGATCCAAGTGCACCAGCTCGTAATTGATAGTTCGATGGGCGGTTGCATTCTCTTTCTCGTAGAGGTGCACAGCCTCGACGACTAGTGGCTCTTCCGATGACATTTTCACGATTACCTGGACCTGATTACGTGGACCTATTTCAACGTACATTCGATTGTTATTCATCTTCCTTACATCTTAGAATATCGAAGACATTTATGTTATGTTTTCAAGTGTTTATGAATTGTTAGGACACATGTTTGTCGTTATACTATTTTCATTTATGTTTTTTATTAACATCGATGAACTCACCTTCTTTTTTGTACATTTATTCTTACATTTAATTTTATCTATAATATACCAACGTTTGAAATAGCGACTAACGTTCATCATTTAAAATAACCATTGTTTCAAGTATTGAAATTATTTCGGTTATTCAAAGGAATGTCGCAGCTAATAAAAGATCGAAACGATAATTTCAAATAAAATTTGCCCAGATCTGGCGCGCGAATATCGCCATTAAACGATAATCTAAATTTAGTCGCGTCTCACAACTCAATCAACGTGTTTAGAAATCGAACGCAGTTGGGATTTCCCAGAACATTTTGTAACAGCGATCTTGAGGATGCAATCACCATGGTGGGCAAGTTGCACCCAAATACCAGGCGCGTTTTCGATTGCACTGCCATTTGGAATTTACCTTTGATTCATCGAACCATTGCGTAAATATCCGGGATAAATCACAGAAACGTGAGCTGACTCGCAACGAGCGTGTGATGTTCACCCCTGAATGGAATTGATCCGACATCGACGACTCGCGACAATGAATCATCGAATTCTTCGGTGAAATCTCTCGTTCCAAAAATCATTACTCAATTTTACTAGTTGCATCGCTACTTGCTGCAGGATGTAGCGAATGTATTTTGATTGAAATTTTTATTAGAAGATTGAAATATTTCACTGTTTAGGTGTCCAGCAGAGATGGACAGAACCATTGAAAGTATGTGAAATATGTATATGGTTTACTATTCTTTAATCCGGGATCATATTGACATTTGCAATCATTCATTTTTTAATGTTCCTGTGCGTTATTTATCATTTATAACTCGATAAAAATCACCGGTAGTTTCTGAAACCGGTACTTTGAGTGGAATCTCATTTACATGAATTGCGTAAGATCGGCATAACCGAACAGCGGTTTTCTTCTTTTTGTAAACACACAGTTTGTGTGACAAATGCCCACACAAAAACTGGCGCGACGATTTCTCCTCAAGAAACAAATTAACGATCTACTTACTTTTGACAGTCAGTCCTTGACCCTTGCCTTCTGATAGCGGTATCTATAAAATATTTTACAGTGTGAGAAAGAAGCCTTCCAGAGAATCTTTAAACTGAAGAAAAAACGCTTTAATTACGCTAAAATTTGTATATAAAAATTTCTGGTAACCGTATGAACAATAACCAAAAATTTTGTTCAATAAAAATTAATAGGTAATTAGTTTAAACGTTTTGAAATTATTGTTAATCCTTGTTCGATAGAGTGCAGTACTTGTTGTAAAATTGACGGTATGAGGACAATTTGATCATTTCCGACAGTAAACATGAGAAAATGTTAATTTCCTGTTATATAACTGGTAATATACGGGGAAAAAATTTCAAAATTTTCAGAACATTCGTTTAACCAGTTCTTTTGGAACGATTCGACCTTTTCTCTTGTGGTCCTTGTGAGGCGACTGAATAATTACTATGTAAATAGCTGTCGAGAGAGAATATTTATAAACTTAAAATACATAAGAAGCTAAAATTGTAGAGTATATCAATTTCGAACTTACTTAATTTTTGTTTACATGCTTTAGTATTTTCTTGTATAATTTAAGGATGTTGTTAAGCCTTTTGTTTAACAACCATCAATATACATATTTATATCTTAACTTCTTAGCGACCTCACGAGGATTTAAAATTAAAAGACCTACACTTCGAAATAAATTACTTAAACAAATGTTTTGAAAATTACAAAATTTCTTAGCAGGAAAAGCTCAATTCTGAAATTGATCGCGTGTTAAAAAATACTTCATAATTAAAAGTAGTACTTCGATTGCAGAAAGGATCCCTGGCGAAGCAGTGCCGGTTAACAATGAACTTACACTTTCATCGCTGTACTGACATTCACAGAGACTCACCGGCTTTTTATAAGAGTCGCAGCTTCCTTCGAGCTGACCGCAAAGTCCCCACTGCAGTAATCGACGTGCGTGAGTCTTTAGTATCTCCGTATAATCGTTTCACCGTATCGATAAATTCAAAAAGCTCATTTAACGGTTCTTCTACGCACAAGTCATTAAAATGAATCAATTTATAAGTCCCAGAACTCACATAAAGGAAACAAAGATTGGTACGATGACTTTTATACAAATCATTGTCGCCTGTAATATTCTATGCAGTAAACCGTTTATCAGTATGCTTTAGATTGACCGCATAGTTCAAAATTTTATAACAATTTATTTTATTCAAATATCGTAACATATAAAGTTCAAACAAGCTTATTTGTTAGTTTATATATGCATTTAATAAACTTGTCAATATCTAATTTAAGTATTCGTTAACACAGATATGTTAAAGGCAAATGTATTGTGAAAAATAAAAAAAAAATAAAATTATATGAATATAAATAATACACGTTACCATTTATTAAAAAGAAATATATGGTAGTATCAATAACATACTAAATTCAATAGCAATTTTCTTTGTTTATGACATAATGAATGGGCCACACTGTGAGTATATTAATCATAAAATAAAAAGTGATTAATTTATGCAATGCGTAAATTAAGTCTTTGATACTACACCTTGCCTCTGTAAACTTTAGCGTGAAGGAAGTATTGTAGGAAACTTATCTTATCGAATTAGCAAGAATCGCTAATTAGCTTGATCCATTACATGTGGATGTTGCGGTTTTCCACGCGATTGATATGGTTACGTTGCAGCGAAAGTTTGCATGTATAGATCGTAAATAAACCAAAAACGTAACTATCCGTTTTTTAATGAAAATGAGACTCGTGTGCATAAATCATAAATAAACAAATAACGAATAAACATAAGGAACATTTATGATCTAACAAATGAGTATAAGGTGCTGTATACAGAAATTCAGTTCATCGAATGATTTCAAATGTTTAATTTGTAAGGCGACAATTCTCTGTATAACTACACGTGCTGTGTTCTGATATTTTGAACATTCAATCTGTGAGTTTCGAATATGTACAAAATTAATTAACAAATATGCATTCAAAGTTTCAATATTATCTATAAAAAGCGTATATAGTATATACGTATACTAAAAAAAGCTGAAGAGAATGCCTCTGGGCAGAATTCAGAATTAGTGATCAGGATTCCTATACGTCAGCTATCAATCGAATAAAATTTTATCCATCACTGCCTTGCAATCATGCGAAGAACTATTGAGATGTGAGTTAAAAAATTGAATACATCCCATTGTTAGGTTTCCAACACATGTTTATTAAGCCTTTTTCATTTCTTCCAACAAATTCCACCAATCCCTTAATGTCTACCAATAGTTTATTTACATCCTGTGCAAGGATACAAATAAAAGGATAGCGTGGTACACGGTGCAGCTGTAATTTTTCATAAATTTATTTGCGCTCCATTTTATCGGACTACACAAATTACGTTGTAAATTATTGGTCTGTCTGTGACTTTCACGTTCTCTTCGTGATCTCTGCCATCCTTTTCCTCCGTTTCTCCGCAGTCTTCTTCGTACGTAAATTATCCAGAGTCCGGCACGCGTTTATAAATGCATTCTACAGATGTCTTTTTCGGTGTAACAAATTGTTGTGGAGTGGACACAATCGTTAACAAAGCTGTACGTTTTCAAACCTGATGGACATAACGGAATTAGACATAAAAAAATTATTTACAATTAACCGAATCATGTCTCCGACGAATGTACATTCATTGCTCAATCTACGATGGCACGCTTTAGAAGCCTTGCAACCAGTGCTTCGTTTACGTATGATTTGAGCACCGATAAGTATAAAAAGTGTACTATTTATACGGGAACACCTAAGTATCTTCGATACCTATAAATACATGAAACAACTATACAAAGTAAACGTAGCGATTGGAACCCAATTTTCCCTAATCATTTTTCTACATTTAAACATCATCGATTTTTCTTGTAATTCGGTATGGGACAGCATTGGAAAAAACGATCTTTGGGGAAAATGTTGCTCTTGTCGCTACATTGCAATTTCGAACAGTGCAATGTTATCCCAAGCAGTTGTCTTATGCATTCGTTAGCACCGGATAATGCCAAGTGTTGTCGTTTAAATAGTTCATCCTGCTTTATCGCTCTATAACTGAAATCGAAAACTGCTTCTAAAAATGTACTAACATTCAACGTAACAAAAACGAAAATAGAACATTAACACAAGTGTATAGTACAATGCTTGCAGCCTAACTTAAACTCTCTTAATACAATTAATGATCTTAATTACCTAGCAGTCGTATGCGTTTTAAATGCTTAACATTAGACTTTACCGGAAAGTACAAACATGTAAAATGTTCTTTGAAATTTACAACGGATTATAGAGGTTTAAATGCCGCCTCGCAACAATTAAATATATTTGCTTTCTCGAAGTTGATTGTTAAGTATAGAAATTTTGGAGAAAAAAAGATAACACCGCGTACAATGGACAAAGTTTCGTTTGACGAACCATTTAATTTAATTTATCGTAATTATATAATGTTACATGTATAATCAAATTATACAAACAAAAAAATCGCGAAGTGAAATTCGAATATCCGGTACTTTTGCAACTGAACAGCTTTTCTTCCGTCTTACAATTAACATACAGGAAAGAATAAATTCAACTTGGTCCATCATACTTGAAACCGCTAGACATCGAGAAATTAACCACGACGATTTAATTGAAGTTGACATCAGATTCCAAAAAGTACAGCTAAAAATTCAATCGTCGTTTCTACGACAGCTCGCATGCGCTCGACAAATACAAATCAAGACATTCTATACATGGATACGTTCTAGGATAAATGGATCATAAGTTGAGCATCCATCTAAAATTTCTAGAAACATTACAATAAGGCAAATAGTATCTGTACGTAAACGGAAAAGGAAAATCATCACGCCCTGTACCGCGTAGGTTTGCTTCCGCTTAAATCCTTTCCGTGGGACAATCTATCGAAATTTATGCATTCTATCTAACAACCTATCCTTTTTTCTCTCGTAATTTAGAACAATCGTTTCAGATCAATCGAATAATCGTCGTCGTTGGCAAACGTATTGATTTTTGTTTTCAAACGTTTGCAAAGAGTAAACGCTTACGAATTGCTCATTTAAGCAGTCTACCGACAAAACGGACAATTTCTCCACCTTAAAACAATAAATCCAATGGTTCCAAAATTTGGCACAAACATTGGCGATTGCGTCTGATTTTCCATAACGTATGCTTTCTATTGCAGCGCTTCCGCTATGAGATCTAAAATAACAATTGTCTCGTCTAGTTTTGCTTAGGATTCGTATCCGCGTTATCTCGTTTAAATCTTTGGGATAATAGCGTTGTTTAATTTTGCGTCGAAAGTTTTCGATTTAAACGGAAGATATGAAAAACAAGGTACGATGAAAATATGCAGCGAACAAATTGTGGTATTTATTTCATACGTGAACTTGCGTTTCATTAACATTTCTCGTTTTCGAATGCAGCCGACTTTCCTTTCTATGGCACTTGTCAGGCACAAGTTTCCCTCCGACTCCTAAATTTATCCACGCACCAAAAGGCATATCGATAATAAACTTATAGATCCAATCAACGCACATAAATTACATTAAACATTTTAATGTATGTAAGTGTTCGTATTTCAAATTGGTAAAATACAAAAAAATAAATTACATTCTCTACTAAATCGTCACTCCATAAATATGATCCCCATTCCGTACTTTCCGTAGTTTACAATTTAGAATATGTTCCGTAATCCATTGACGATACAAACTATGACGGTAATAGGTGTCGTTTAACCTCTTGCGCTGGCAAATGTTTCGTGACCACGCTGTATACAACTATACGCTAGCTCGATGGGAACCGTGGAGTACTAAAGTGAATAGAGTACTAAAAATTCTTTCTTTATTATAGACATCTTATAGACAGACATTATACAGTTATATATAATAATTCTGTTTATTAATATTTCTTTACAGAATGACATTTAAAAACAATACGAAATATATAATACAACAAAACATTGCTTACACTCTAAAGTAATTTCACTTCGTCTTTTGTTTTTAGCTTCGTTGAGAGCTTTTCTTTAAATTTTGTAGACGAGATATTCCTCGGACAATGTGCCAATTGCTTTGTTCATAAAACAAAATTACGTATTGTTCGCAAGGGGTCCCTTGGGGCGTTTAATAATCAGGAATGCAGACAGCTTGTAACATAGTGGATGTGCCATATCTAGTCGAAACTTCGAAAATAATATTCTTCAGATTTTGCTATATTTTCTTTTTAAGATAATCGACCAGCAACGCGTATAGCACGTCGTTTCCAATTCTGAGACAAAAAAAAAATAACTCTTGTCGCGAGTAGTACATCATTTCAACGCAAGAGGTTACACGATTAATTAACCTTTACCATCGTACAATCACATGTTTAATCGTAAATAAATGATAACGTATCGAAAAGAAAACACAATGTTTAAGTGAATTTCGCTTGATGTACAATACACTTTTCATTATAAATATAGCTAAATAATGTAACAGCACTTCTCTTAGATCCCCACGTGATCTCGTAAAAACGGCCGCGTTTATGTTGCGATAATCATTTGGTCCGATCGAAGCAACCATGTACCAGTCACTCTCTTTCTCTCAAGAAGTTTAACGACGATCCCATAAACGCGACCGTGTTTCAATAAAATGCATCCTTGATCCTACTATCACAGTCAAGTCTCCCGTTTCTCGTATTCCATATTTTAAGCGCAAATATAACAATGCCTTTTTTTGTTTGTCCGAACGTGTCTTGCGTCACATAGAAGAACGTATGTGCAAACCGTGTCGAGATACATGTTCAAGCAAAATGGAATATTTCGCGAGCACTTTTGCGTCTTCTCTACGTTGTCTCCAGTTATCGGGAAATTAAAGAAACAACCTTTCCTTCACGTTCTCCGAACGGATGATGAAAAATTTTCTTTAGGAACACCTGTGTGCGCGGAAAATGCAAACTTTTCTTTGAAAAGGCGCGGTAGTCGATGCTCTTAGATGAAAGAAATGTATTTTATATTCCAAACAATCGCAACACCGCACGAGCTCGTGATTCATCATCGTGTATATCCGGAGATGAGTAGAATTTTTATCTAGATAAATCGTTCGAATAACCAGTAACAGAGAAATAAGTTTTAATGCATTATTTTTGTTCGATAAAACGATACAATCTGAATTACAGTAATTCAGAAACTTTTGGTTCAAAACAGCGAAAAATGTATAATAAAAAAAAATTGACAGTTTGTAGTGATTGTAAAATAAATGTAAAGAAAAACCACACCTTTGTTTAGATTTTTTCGATAAACTAGAATCATTGTTCAAATCTCATTCGATACGGCAAGATCAGTCCAGCAGTGTAACAAGACCTAAACTGAAAATCGAACGCCGATCCGTAGAAGTCTGCGTGGCGTTTACCGCGTTAATCGAATAAATTGCTTTACAGAGTTTGCTATATTATTCTTCGCTATCGAAATGAAATTCTACCCAGCTCCGGATTTATCTTATCTCGTCGCAATAACGCAAAGTATTTGTTCAGTAGGACACGAAAGTAACTGTTGTTCGTTCTACACTGCGCGCGGCTTTGCCTCACTTGTATCGATTAAAAAGATAGTGCCCCCCCCAACTATAGCTCGAATACACAATAATCAACAAGTAATCGCGAAATATGCATTATTCTATGTATATATATAGCTTCTTTTTTATATTATATATATATTTATATTTATATATATACCACTTTGTTCAGTATACCCTTGTCATATGCTGGGGTATGTATATATATATATATATCTATATATATATATATATACTTGACTAGTTCAAAAACGAAAATCCCTTCGCTCGCCGTACGCACTCGGATATTTATATTCTTTAGTATTCACAACGAAATTGAACGTCAAATACACCGTGTAATTATTGTTTCGCGCGCGTTTCCCTGCCACTGTCTGTGTACGTGTGCATAACAAATTACAAGTTTATACGTTAATCGTCTGTTTGCTTAGAAAGCATCATCTTATTAAATGTCTGCAAGCGTGACTGAAAGTCGGAATCGAGTTTACGCATGCTCGATCTAAATAAATCTTCCGCAAAGGTTTCCTGCCCGTTTACTTTTTATTATCTCCCATTCTTACTATTTTTTTTCATTTTTGGTTTGTTTGCCATTTTTAACGAACTGCCTATCATCGGAACCTCCGAGTCTAGGTACTAACAATAATAATGCCTATAGAGGACCGTCGAAGCGACACCGTCAATCAGTCGCCATGGATCGCGTTCGCACGCCAAATTACTCGACGCCAACGACGAAGACAACGACGTATTAATACGAGACGCTTCATACGCTAGCGAGGCGACGGGGACTCGTATTATTTGGTTGCATTAAATTATTTAGCCTCGTCGGGGGCTAACTCGGGGCGTCTTCCGGCTCCATCACGCCGCCGGATACGGCTGGGTCTGTTTCACTGCTTTGGCTCATCGTCACCAACTGCTGCGACAATGTCTGCAAACTCTGTCGCACCTAGAACAACGAACTTGAATTAATATTGTGGGAAACGAAGTTTGGTATAGCATATTGGGGTTTATAGCATTTCAGGAAACAATGGTCGGTATTTCTTGGCACTTAACCGACCGGCCGTGTAAAAATACACGTTTGAGAAACGTACGAAAGTGGCCGTGCGTAATTTAAGTGAACACTAATCACTAATTCGGTCGCGAGATACGATTAAACTTCGCTTCAATTAATTTTCATCTATCAAATTTAAATCTCTTCACCTTTTTAAAAATTCCTCTACAAAGAGAATAGATGGGACTATATTCTCATTCTTTCTTCAATTTTTTAAATAGTGGACAACCGTTAAAAAATCGTCATTATTTAAAACAATTGCAAAAAATTCTTTGACACGTGTTCAAATATCGTTAAATAGTACAATACATTTTTTAATTAAAAAATTATAAAATTTTGATGATAGAGTTCATTAATGGCATGCTGAAAGGTGAAATTTATTACAAATAGAGATTATTTTCCCTTATAACAAGGAAATCTACAAAGTAAATTCATGTTTCGATATTAAAGTAGAGCGAAACGAATTCTATTCAAAATTGCATTATATACTACAAATTATAAGCTTAAGACCATTTTCTTCGGTGTTGTACCAGTGAGTTTATTTCTCTAAGCAAAGAGATCGAACATTTACATATTATTACAAAGCTTACGTGTCGATGAAATTTCCACGAGAAATTGCATTTATGGTTTGCTTAAGAATTGTCTTAAACTTACATTCAGTAGTACGTTTAATTTATCTTGAAAACAAAAATATATAGTACCTTTATTATTTGATCAAGATTTGTGTTAAGATAGTGCAAAAGCCGATCCTGCGTGAAACGTTCCGGCGAAACGAGAGGATGGTTGAGATACGCTGTGTGCAGCTTGTCAATGCGAAACATCATCAGAGCTGCTGACACGTAGAGAGCCGCTAAAAGACCTATTAGAATAGCTATCACTGTGCTAGTTCTCAGTGCGCCCGGAAACAGGGACAACATAACATTGGGTCTACTGGATGTGGCTGGAAGCAATGGTACCGGCAATGGTTCCACTCTAAACAGAAACACGCAAAGAAGAAGGATTAATTCTCATGTACCTAGTACAAAATTAAAGAGGTTTAACTCTTTGATACTGGGTAGGTTGAAAGCTGTTACAACTTGTGCTTATCGTTTTATATATAGTGAATATTTTCTAAGCCACGTCAAAAAGTTGAAATTAGTCATAGTTGTACAGTGTAACACTAAACCTACCACGACTGATCAAATGATTTTATGTATCGATAAATAAAATATAATTTATAATTTATACAATAGACAGTTAATCCGTAATACCTGATAGTAATATTGCAACAATAATACTTTCAATTTTACTCTAAAAATCAGACGTTCGACAGCTAAATTTAGATCGACATGCGATGTGTTAAGACGATGTTGAGACTACCCAAAACTAATTCTGATCAGTACGACTACCATATCTACAGTAAATATGACCCCAAAGAATTAATAGTTCTATGCTTTTTCTTTATAACTAAATGATAAATGTACTAGGTCTATCGGAAAGTTCTGTCCGTATTTAGAATAAAACAAAATCGCGAAACTTGTAACCGAGACGGACAGAACTTTCCGGTAAACCTAATATTTCAGAAAGGCACAACATTCATTTCTACGTGTAATAAAATGCCCGACGCGAACGGTCTGTTTCTACGGAAGCATCGACTGACGTTATTTATATATAAAGAATATTTATTTACTTTGCTGGCGGTGGCAAACTCGGCCTGGTAATGGATGACGTCGAAATACCGTCAGTTTCGGTGCAGACGACCGGCGATCTGGAATTAAGATCCGTCCCGCTCTCGGACATGCTGGAGTCGTCCTCCTCGGGATTCACCTCGGAGTCGTCGACCACCAGCGCGTCCGGGACGAGGTGCTTTTGCTCGACCACGAGCGGGAGAATCTTGGGCGACGGCTCCGGCTCCATAGCTGCGTCCCAAACCTGTTTCATCAGCTTGAAGGTCGAATCCCTCGACAGAAGGGAGCAAAAAACGTGCCTGTCCTCCTCGGTAGCGATCGCCACAGCATTCGGAATGATTCGCGCGGTCTTCTCTTTGCTGATCTTCAACACCGAGACCGTAGGTATCAACAGCTTCGTTACGTAGCCGAACACGTTGCTGTAAAAGGCGAAGTAGTTCGGCGTGATGTAGAGGTGGCCTTGCAGAAGGATATCGCCTACCAGCGCACAACTATAGTAGTTCAACACGCGCTCGTCCGCAGCGACCTGGTGATCAGAAAATTATTAAGTTGTAAAATTTCTCTGTGATTCATTTGTAAAAATTCTCTGTAGCTCAGACTTGGCAGGCAGTTGCAAGTAACGCATTTAAAACCTTATCTTTCTATCCGACAAATAAATTTAATTACAAAAATTTTTCATCGTATTCTTTATATTCGTTATCGAACTGACACTGGTCACTTATCACTTTCTTATCATTTCTCACGAACAACTCCTTCAGTTTCATCACTTTGAATTAAACTCTTCGAGTACTATAGACGCACATCATTACTCTTCTACAAAATATCATTAGTCCGATAATATCTTCTTTAAATCAATATCACTATAACATGGAGCATACCATGAACTATGAGATTAATATAATAAATATTCTCTTGTCTCGTTTGAGAGTAATAAAAGAAAGCTCGCGTGAACACTGTCACATTGGTATTAACTTACTGCTATACTATTCAAATGTATAAAGAAAATATTATTAAGGTCTACAGACATAACAATCATGATACGACGAATCGATACAACAAGGTGCAACAATGATAGACTTGTTTGTCGTTTTTCCCGCACATGTTATGCACTAGATTTTATGACGAGGAGAGTACTTACATTTTAACATTTCTATTTCGAAACTGAAATCATACGGAGAATTTTTCCAACTAATCACTGGACGGCCACGTACGTTCTAACCTGTCCAGGTATTGTGATAGCGTCGCACTGTTGTCCAACACGACTGTCTCATGCTACTGCTTATGCGACAACCACACAAGCGTCACGATTCTCATACAAATAGTCTTATCACACAATTGTATAGCTTATCGTAAGATAAACTGTTATGTCTCTGTACCTTGTTAGAGGTACTTTGTAGTTTAAATGTGTTCTATTGATTTCGTGTCCTAAAGGGTGTATATAAAATATTTATTCTTTGTATTATCTACTAAAACTGACAGAACAACCTGTTTACTTATTTTCTTGTCAGCTGAATCTGACGTTTTATCCATTTATTCTCATTATACAAATTGTTTAATTTATATTCTTTTGTATACGTAGTACACTCGTTATCATTATCGTTAACATTTTATCTTCAGTTTGCCTCCTTATTCGAAACAAAGACGTTACAGATTTGCATGTTCTGCTTTTATCTCATTTAAATGCGCCAAGGGTCACCTACGACATCGACGCCAAGTTTATGATCATCCATCGAGATTCGGCCTCGTATCGCCGACAATTTCAGCTCGTTACACTGCTTGGGAATTATAGCTGCATTAGGCAGCTCAACGCCTGCGGAATAGTCTGTGCCCAGAGATATGGGTCAATAATCAAAATGCAAATGGGGTAAAGAAAGACACAGCAGCATGTTGTACTGGGAAATTGGAGAGATTGCCGCTGCATGCAATTCCAATTCAGTGATCAGTATCTTTATAAACGATCATTTTATCGTAGGAATTCAATGCTTGATCATTATTGGTCGTTTCGTATTTCTTAAATTCATCGTAAAATAAGTTGGTTAATAGTTAACTGATTTGCATTAATAGAGTATCGTATATGCGCGCATAAACCTAACCATCATCACCTGTGTGTGTATATGTACATTGCTATCATAAAACAGGAAAATTTGTTTTCCGTGGTGTTTCAAAGGATTTGATAAACGACTGTACGTTTTTACAATTATACGTTTTCTATAGAGGGTGTCCCAAAAATGTTGGAGGTCCTTGAAAGGGGTGGTCGATCGCACACGGGCGCAACTGATCAGTTTCAAACCACTCTGAAGCTATTGTAGTTGCATGCGATCGTGGATCTAGGTAGAACAAAGATAGTGGAGTAGGTAAAAGAAAGAGCGCAAACGGTTTGCAACACTAAAGGTCGATTCAGACTATGCGACACGGGCCGTCACGTTCCGGCAACGACACGTACCGGCACCGACACGACAAAACATTAAAACACGCGTTTTAATGGAACTATTCACACTTGACAGACACCGACCTGAACGTTCCGTCAACGGGAATAGTGTGAATAGTTCCATTAAAACGCGTGTTTCGATGTTTTGTCGTGTCGGTGCCGGTACGTGACGGTTCGTGTCGTTATACTTTGAATCGACCTTAATTTCAAATCACAAATTGCGTGTTCGGCTTTACAAGCGCGGCTGTCTAGCGCGTACCAAATCTACTGCGGACCCCGACCGCGTAGCCTATTCTACTGCGGCTGTCTAGCGCAGCTTCTTCTACTGAGGCTGTCTAACGCGCAGCCTTCGCTACTGCGTGCGCTCCACCGACATATTTGCGCTCTGATTGGCCGAGGTTTTCTCTTAATATCTCCTTAACGAAGCCCCGGACAACATTCTCGCTAAGGAAAAAGTTGTTTCAAATCACTCCCTGAACCACCATTTTCAAGGACCTCTACTATTTGTGGAACATCCTGTAAATCGTGCGTTTGTACTTCACGCGCGTCAGAATCGATTGTTTTTATAGCGACGCGACAGCCACACATGGATCTCAAGAGTACCATTAGTAACACCTGCGATCCACGTGTTTATCTCGGACAGATTAAGTTACCTGAGAGAAATGCCTGTGGAATTTTTTCTGTCTCGCGCTGCTGGTAGTTGTTGGCGACGATGTAGACGACGATCTGCTAACCTTTGCTGAAGTCTGTATGACACCACCAGCTGCCATTGATGGTGTACTTCTACTGAGCGGTTTCGAGAGTTGACTGAAAACAAACGAAATAAACGAAATGAATATTTTCCATTTAAACAAACAAGACAACACGCAACTTATGCCATAAAAACAAGTGGAGTTCTATTTGCCCGTCAATGAGTTCCAGATTTCTTAGTCGCTTTTAGAAATAGTTCGATAGTTTAAACATAAGAAATATCCATTTGAATACCTGCGGTAACTTCACATTTCCAGATAATAAACACTGCTAAAGCTCCATTAATTGCGATTTACGTGCAAAAAGTCATTGGGATAAGTAACAGAACTCTTCGGTGGACAAATGGAACTTTACTTGTTTTTTTATTTCTTTTGCAAATGTTGGACCAAATCCATAGACCCGATCGCGAATGGTTTATATAGAAAAGTTAGGTGGATCGAGCACTTGTGAAAAACACGCCGTGTCTCTCTAGTAACGAAGATAGGAAGTACCACCAAAAGATAATACTTTTCTCGACGTTCTCTCAATCACAAATAATACCCAGTTGTATAGAATCACCGCATCGTTCCTACAAAGCAACAAACTCTTACGCGTCAATGTTCATATTACTCACGTATCGCGTCACGATGAGCATCGCTTTATTTTAAATGATTACATAAAACGTCGCACCTAATAAATCTACTATTCCTCCGAATCTTCGGGCTCCAAACATCGTTGCTCCAGATGTCGTACATATGTGCGATCATATTTTAACAGGATCACTCGATGAACCGAAAAATACCAGGGTCAACGATCGAAACGTTTTAGTCACCGTGATATTATGATTGTCTATGCCACGATTTCGTACTTGATAAATAGTTGACTATAGTCTTTCCACATTTACATCTATTATTTCGACGATGATCTGATGGATAAAAATCTCAGAAGCTGAGACTCCAGAGATCCGTGTCCTTGAGTTCCTTCGATATCTTCTAATAGTTCATAATCGACGAGACGAAGAATCGACAATCTTTCATGGAACTAGCGTCAACTCGCCAACAAGTACCAGAGAATTGTTTCGATCGTTAATTGCGGCACGCGCGCGACCCTAGTCGACGTAATGTTAATTAAGGTCGATCGAAGACGAACGAGGATGCAACACGAGTAATTGGATCCGCTGAAAAACATTGCACGGCGTTAACTTCCTTCCATCGATCGTTGATCGATGGAAACGATCACCAACGAGAACGTAGCACCGAGGAATCCTTGTGACGATCAGCAGAGGAGGAAGGGTTGTTGCGTCCAAAATGCCGAACTATGTATTCCTCTTGTCACCACAGAAATTAAAACCAAAGTATTGTTCCACTTGCAACGGTAGAACTTATGGTCGATGCACTGTTCCTCTAGGCGACGATAACACTTCCTCTTTACATGGATAGAACTCAGAACAAAGTACTATTTCTCTTTTCACAGACAAAATTAGAACCAAAGATACTATTCCTCCTTGCTGAGAGACGAGCCAAGTCTTTCTATATTTATTTCTCCTTTCTCATAATTTTGTTATATTCACTTTTGTTTTTAATTTGTAACACCATACATTTCTATTTCTATTTTAATGTATACAGTATACACCTGAAGAGGGCTCGTAAGAGATCCAACACGATGTAAAATAGAGATCCTACTCACGTATACTTTTTCTAGAATTCGTCTTGTTCGAAGATATCAACAAGAAAGCAACGTAGCTACTTTTCCTTTATTTTATAAATTTCAACAAAGTCCTTTCTTTAATTTCTTCAAGAGAAATTTCTTCGAGAGAGAAATACAATCTCGGTTTCGGACTTGGATTCGTCTTCAACGAGTAATGGATTAAAAGTCTCTTTTTTCTTCCTTCGTTACTCGAATTTCTCATTTAGATAAAAATTGTACCCATCTCTGGTCTCCGCGATGAGAATGTAGAACAAAAGATTTCTATTAAGGAGAGCAACCAGAGCAGACGAGTTTCCCATCGCAACAAAAGAAAGCTTGGCACCGGTGCATCATCGTGTCGACAATCCCAAAGTGTTTTAGCGCGAAGAACAGGAAACAGGTGAGAACGACTCGACTCGTCCGTTCAACTCTGTCACCTTCCTCAAATCAAAGAAACACTTTTGCACGTTGCACACTCGAAGACAGCAAGAAACTGAGCGTAACGATGCCGATCGCGATCACGGTTCAACTGTCGATCATTCTGCAGCCGCGTCTTGTTGAGACTGAGTGTTTAAGGCGAAATCGCCAATAGTATCAATCAGCTCCCGTCATTGATAATACCTGGCAGAATATCTCGATACTTTCCTACACAGGCAGACTTGCGTACGAGACCTGTCGGAATACGAATCTCGAGATAAAACGACGCTTTATGAAATGTTCCTGGCGACGTGACATTAAGGCGAGAACGGTGTAATGACAAGATACATGAGGATTCGGTTTGAAATGACATATCTCTGCCGAAATAATCGATAAGGACTGTAAAGAGACCGTTAAAGGTCAAATACGATTGACAATGCAAAATACTTCAGACTTTCTTTTCGTTCGGTGATAATTTGGACTTTGTATGAAGCGGTAGCATAATTAATAATGTATTCAGGCATTTTTGTTGACGCGAACAGCTCCACCTTTCAAGAGAAATGAAAACTAAATGTAATACAATTAAAAAATTCAAGGAAGAAACTTATAAAAATATCACAAAAATTAACAGGCACGAGTAGATGCCTGTACGAGTACATGCCTGAGTGAATAAGAAAAAATGTATTTGTCGGAAAAGTTTAATAAAAGTTTTATTGAAATATATGATTCTGAAAGAACGTTTTGTTTTTAAGACAATTTTTAGTAAGTTTAACAGAAGAAGAAGAAGTTAAATAGAAAAGAAAGGAATATGTTAAATGTATCGATAATGGTCATTAAGGTATTCATTTCTGAGCTAATGTTTTTTATTACCAAGTGTTGTTATAAATATTTTACATTTACTCGTTTGGAAAGTTACACGGATAATCTCTAATTTATTCGATGTATAACATAATTTTGTTATGTAATTATAAAGCTAGATAAACACACTGTATTTGTTATTGAACAGGAAAAGCATGAAATGTTAATCTCCTGTTCATTATACGACATTTTCATTTAGATAAGAATTATACTTATACTCGTTCGAACAGGTAACGCAAGAAATGTTAATCTCTTGTTCGTTATACGACATTTTTATTTAGATAAGAACTACATATATATGTACCTGCCCAAATTATTTTCGATAAGCGAAATCATAGTTCAGTTAATATGGTGTGCATTTTCTCACAAATTTTTAACATTCAAGGGAAACTCGATAACGGATGCGATAGATCTACAAGGATCTGATCCATTCTTTCCACTTGCAAGATAAGGCTGTCACGATACCATTAATAAAGTCGACCAGCGTTCTATTAATATAACGAATTGGATTTGAAACATTGCAACGATAAACACGCGAGGCTATCAGCAAAGACCGAATTCGATTTTACGATCCACAGAACTTGAACGAAACATTGCCTTAGAGAAAAAAAAACAAGATCGACGTAAAGCTGATTTTATTCCAAGTGTTTATCTCGCAGCTGACGGTGAAATAACGGACATTGCGCAGGTGATACTTGGTTGTGCTCTTCGTTCTTGTTTGAACAAGTGTTCTGTTATCTCGCGATACGTTATCAACTAGCTCGTAGTTTTCAAGCGTTTCACATCAAATTTCCAGCAATTGGTAACACCTGGATGTGGGCTTAACAAATAACAAATAACAAAATAAAACAAAAGTTTAATTAACTCGAAATCAACTTCAAATTCCAAATAATAATTAAATTCGTATTCAAGTAACGTCACAAATAATTTATTTTTTATTTGTGACATCATTTTTTTAGCACTTATTAATAAGTAATAATTATAAACTATAGAATATTATAGCTCGTAATCATTCAGAAATGGTTGCAATTTAAATGATTTAGGCATCGAGCCAAAAAATACTGCTAGGACTTTATACATTGCAAAGTCGCGTCATTCACGAATATCTTGTTAAGTTACCATTCATCTATTCATTTGTTGTATCATAGTGTAAGAGATGCTTTACAACTTTCAATCGTCATCTTCAAACGTCATCTTCAAGAGTCATCTTCAAGCATCATCTGTGATGTCAGTTTTAATGAATAGACTGCGGATGTTCATCCATTTATGACAAATAGAAATATGAGAAAATCTATGAAAATGTGCACAAATGCAAAAATATATAAGATATCGATAATAACATATATGTTATACCGTTTAAAAGATAAGACTTTGAATTGACTCACAATTCTTTCCTTGTATATGTAAAAGTATCAATTTGGATTAACATCTGCAGTCTAATAACGAAAGTGACATGTTATAAAAAGTCTTAATCGATACGTGCCAACAAACATTTTGTTTGTGTAATCCAGGCACTTTAAATGTTAATTACTTCATACTAATCAATACACTCGTCTGATTTCTAAATGCATCGTATACGTAGTGTCTAGACGTTTGTGCAATACCTGAAAAGTTTCTGCTAAGAGAAGGTCAGATGAGTTTGTTGATACGGTTTCTTGGCATTCATACTAATATCAATATAATACTTCATAGTTGCCAGATATCTGCTAGAACTTCAAAGGGCTATATTTCACAGCAAAAATATTTACGAGGTAACATTTATCATAATTTTGTTTACATATAATACCCTTATAATACAACTGTAACATTTCTAGTATCATTTTTATATCATGCGGTATATGGGTATGAAAAGGATAAAAGGAGCAATGGACATAGATTTTTAACAAAATTATTCACTTAAGAAAAAATGATTAGTGATGCAGAACTCACTACAAGAACTGTACAAATAATTGTCAGAGTGAGATACATATAATTAATTAATTTGATATTGTATCTTATATATCATATTGTTATGTGCTTTTTAAGAAAAATTCTAACGACAAAATGGTGTATTGTTGCAACAAATCTATTTTCGAGTCTACTTATCATATTTATTCTTGTGTTCCATACGCTTTGAAAACCTACGACAAGGAAAGGGATGACTGGCTGACGACATTCGCTGGGAAATTTCCAACCATGCTCCCTTGTTCATCGCGTTATGCAACCACGTATTACAAATCGCGACCCACAAACGGTCCAACGGGATGATTGTCCTAACCCCATTCGCCAAGGTTATCCGTTGACTCTGAATGATCATCCACATGAAGTCAGTTGGGAAGCAAAGGGGATAAAATTCACCGATTAGCCTGCTGAACTGGGATTCTAAATCGATTCTATCGTTGATCCGAAAATTATAATAAATACAGTATAAGCTAAATTGTTACAGGACAAATTCTATGTTAGGTAATTTTAAAATTTGGTTAAAATTAATTTTAAAGTGTTTTGTATATTTTTATCAAGTTTATCAAAATTTAAGTCGCTTCTGTAAAACAGATTTTCTTATTATTGTAAATTTCCTTCTTTTCTCGATACCAATAGAAGAATTTTTGATATACCATGTAATGACCGTATAATGGTTGATTGTAAGAAATTTTCATAAGGCGTGCGCGACTCGCAGCAAATTGTTGAAATGAAATACAAACATGGTCTAAACTGCGAATAGCTGAATGATAAATGGCTGATGTGCTACAGTTTAAGTTTAAATCTGCTTAGCATTATTTACATTCAGAGAAGTGGCTTTCAGCCAATTCCCCAACTGTAATATTCGAAGTAGCTCCTTGGTTTAAGAAATTTATAAGATTCCTGGTTTGATATACAAAGTAATCCTTTCATTCGACTCTTCGCTCACTGATTAATCCTCTGCTTCATAATCCGCAATAAATGTAACCAACACAAATCACTCTTACTATGCACAACAACGTATTGCTTTGTTAACACGAGCATCAACTTCTTGTGTTAGGTGACTCATGCAACGACTACGTGTGATATCAAATTTATGATTCTTTGATAATTTTCTGGTAAATATCTTATCTTAGAGCGGATTAAATTCTGTAGATATTGGATGATCGTTAAATAATACGTTAAGACAGGAAGTTTGAACGAGTCATTAATAATCATTCTCGTGCATATGAAAACAACAATGCATGTCAAAGCGTTTTTAAACAAAGAAAACGTTGACGGATTGGGCAATAATTATTTGATATATTCAATGACAACGTAACCTTCGACGACATCAGATAATGTACACAATTAATCTATTTTACCCGTAAGTACAATATTCCATTTACATTGACTACGAACATTTCAGAATGCAAACGAAATTTTCCCTGACCAGTAGGATGATTGATCCTGTGATATTTTCAATTTACAACTCAGTCGCCAAATCAGTGTCAACAAGCGAAGACGACGAAAACAAGCTACAGAGAATCGGACAGTTCAAAGTCGTTAGATTTAATGAGACATAGGAAACACGAATATGTTAGGTTGTCCCAAAAGTGTCTTTCGTTTCGCTAGTAAATAACACGTATACAATATTTTTGGTTGAGTTGTGTACAACCTATTTTGTTCGATTACTGTTACAACTTTCTATAAAATTCTTATAAAATTCTGAAGCTGGACGTCACAAATTTGTATCATTAGAGCTAAGATAAAAATCACAAAATATGTTTTGAAATATCAATGTCGTAAATATCTAGTGTATAAAATAAAAAGACTTTCATAATTTTGTCATAACCAGGAATAGAAGTTGAAGTGACGTGAGTTCACGTCAGCGGTCACGAATGTGTTGAGATATCTAAAATCTTAAACGTACCAAGAATAAACATCCGTAAACATTCGAGGGAAATGCGAATGGTATCAGAGATCGAAGTATGGGTGCCGCACTAATCCAAATTTTAAATAATAATTCCCGAAGAATTTGTGGTTAAAGTATTCGCGCAGCGAAAGCGTACAGGGAACAAACATAGCCTAATCGAAAAGATGAAATATTTCATGATACGCTCCAGTGTACGCAGTCGTTAAACAAATCATGGTGAAGCCAAGTCTGTTGGTCCTGCAAGACCAGCAGGTGGAGCCAGGAATGGTGTCAGATTCGTGGTTGCATCTGTGTCACTAGAGCAAGTAGATACCATAAGCCCGTTGAGCGGATTAATGCCGTCAGGGTTGCTCATTCGGGCAATGGGCAGATCGTGTATTACGTGTCGCCTGGCAGAGGAGAAAATCGACACGAGAAAAATCAACGACTCACCTGTCGTTACATCTCAAGGCCGTATGGCTTGGACTCCTCGGAGGCTGAGAAGTATTGGCTCCAGCCACTGTGAGCTGGGAGCCGCTAATCGACTGCTGGCCAGCTTGTTGCCCACCAGGAACTACTTGAAGAGGCGTGCTGGGCGCCGATCGTGCTCCTATGGACCCCGCAGACCTGGAACAAATGTAATCCATCGATTAGCGCCTCGTTTCCTGCATTTCATCTTGACTCTGTGTCAAAATGACCCCTTCAGTGATAGATTGGCGTCAAAGCCAAATCGCTAATCTCTCGAATGCTGTATTTAATTAATTAATTTCAGTAATCAATTAATTATTTGCTTCTTTTAAATATATCACGTCTAGTTAAAGGTACAGGGGACGGATAACGTGACGAGACCCAAGGGTACCTGAAAAATGATATATACAATCTATTCTTTTTTTTATCGTGGAGATATCGTTATAAGTACCGTAGTAGTTGAAACAAATAATTGAGTGCCCAGTGTACAAACAGTAAAATGATGGAAAATTAGTATTTGCAATCGTGGATTTCATTAATAAGGTTTTCAGTGCTATACAACGTAGTGCTTTAAACGATCCAAATCCAAAATCGAAATGTTTATTTAAAATAAACTATGCTTGCGCTATATTTACTGTAATAAATTTGATTGCAGTGGTGTAAATGGTAGCTCGTGATTTTTTGACAGATGTTTCTTCAACGTACCTAGCCCTGGTGACTGGGCTCGAAGAGAAGCAAACATTGATCAAGGCTCGTGTCTCGAACTCCATCTTTTTATTCTTCGCTTCAACCGATTAACTCAAAGACAAGTAGCTCTGAGAGACGATTCCTTACAGCTCGTAGAATTTCAGTGTCAGGAACGATTTTCCAACGTCCCGAAAATCGAATTGAACTGAGATTCGCCTACGTATGCTGAGCAGACGTCGAGCTGCGGACAAGTATAGCGTGCTAGACACCGTTTCTCGATCAAAGAAGCGAAGAACCTAAAGTATAGTGCAGTGATTCACTCTGAATTGTATGTTCGCCGAAAATTCGTGGATTCTTTGACGAAGTAGCAAATGCGCGAACCTAAGGTTCGATTAGGTGTGTTCCCTTTGCAGAGAATCGAAGAAATTGAGTAATTATGCTTGAATCGTTTGCTTGATCTGTTACTAAAGAAACGAAAACTGACAAAGCTGTGTCTTTATCAGAAGAAAGAAAATCTGTTATCTTGGTTCACCGTAGCCGACGTGTTAAATTCAACACTTTGCAGTATAACGTGACGTATATCACACTTATAATCCCACGCTGGTGGCCAGAGAACAAAAAGAAAGACAATTTTTGTTTCAGTGATTAACCACTGAAACAACTATTTTTCCTTTCCTTTTATCGCGGCGTATTATCCGCGTTTCTTGTTTCGAGAATGGCCACAACTCCACGGCGAGAAAACGTTCAACTATAATAAATGAGTCGAGCAAGTATCGTAGAGTCAATTTAACTGTCGTCCACGAAGAAGATGAAGACGCGAGAAGGAAATCAAGAAGAAACACGAATTCGATGAAGAAAAATGAGACGGGCCCTTCGAAATCAGCTAAAGCGTTGCGTCGTCGTCCAGCGACGATAATAAATGGGGCTCCGTGACTGGCGGAACTTTACAACTGAAATTTATCGCCGAACCGAAAGGAATTAGTAGAAACCGCGCGGGTATCGATGCTTTTTCAATATCACTCTCGCCGAGGATCGCACCTTCGCCCCGAAGGAGCTTAATGCTAACCGAGCGATAAAAAGGATGCTCATCTCTGACGAACCAGGCTAGCCCCGAGATGAGTTTTTAATCCGTGATCACTGTTCGAACAGCGATCCGAATCGTCGATTAGGTCGTTGATTGACAAAGAACTGAGGTCGAAGAGGAATCTGAAGTGCAAACGCGTCGTGCCGTCCACGCGCGTCCTCCACGGACCAGCCGGGATATCAGACTGACGATTCGAACCTGTGGACACCCCGTCAAACCCAACGTTGCCCTTTCGACCTTCCTCAATAATGAACAAAACGTATCGCGACTTGACGCAATTATCTATACCCCGGTGTCTAGAGAAACGCGCTCGCCTCGATCGATTCTGGTCTACGAAGAGTAAAGACCAAGTGGTAAAAGAATATAGCCGAGCCGGAAGTAGAAGTTTAGAACTGTACGTTATGGATTGAAGGCTATTCTGGTGAACGCTATACTTGAGATTGTGGTCGTGGGACGTGAATCTGATCGCCTAGAGCGATATAGGTGGCTCGACGAATCTAGAAGAAATATAGACACGTGTACGAGGATTTGTGACAGTGTTCCTCGAGCTAGGGTTCGCGATCTCTAATCAGCTGACGCCTTGCAGTCTACGAAAGCTGAGAAAGGAATTTTTTAGCGGAATATCGTTTCTTCGCAGTGATAGTAGTATTATAAAACGGATTATTCTTATGTGACGGGCATTTATAAATTTATGTTTCTAAAGAATGATTTCTTGAAATATATCCAGCTATATCATCGAAATTTTTAACTGCGGTAGCTCAAGAAGCAATAAATTTATTGAAATCTGTTTTAAATTCTTCTAACAAGTTTAACCCTTTCAGACCTGAATTATTTTGTTTCTCGTACTAATGTAATTTAATTTTTGGGGTTAACTTGGACTAAAATTGATACGAACAAAATAAAAACAAGAAATCCTGATAGTGTAGTTTTCGAGGAAAACTGGTCTTTCTTCATGTTCACAAATAAGGCGTCCTAAACGATAGGGTTAGGTTTCGAAAGGGTTAATCGCGGAAAACTTGAACGATTTGGACTCGCTCGTTGGATTTGCTCGTTGAAGTGCACCAAACCCAGATACTCAATGCACAGATTAACGTTTAGTGGTCATTCTGGAAAATTGTGCTTCTGTTCAGGGCTATTGACGACCATCGCTGCTTGGCGAAGCATGGAACATTTCTCTGTGCTGACAGATATTTTCTTCACGTGGAACTAGAATTTGCGAATGCTATTTCGCGCTCAGCCCACCCCAGGAAGGAGAGGAAACATCTTTCTATTAACCGGTTGGCCATTTCGTGGAAAATATGTAGATGCAACTCCGAATCGGATTGCCTGGCACGGATCCAAAAGGTCGACCGTTCCTCTCGTGCTGCGCATCAATAAGAGACAAAGCTGCGTTTAAAGAGGACGTGAATTGTACGCCACGATCGCCTAAAAGCGACGGATAATAAAGAAGACGGAATACCGCCGGCGCTTCTGTGCATCGTTCCCAATTGGACATACGTATATACATCATTTACCATAAACGTGAGAGCAATATGAATGTCCCAATGAACCGCGAAAAAAAGAGACGTAACTGCGGAGCGACTGCGGAAGTAATTGGAATTGTCAGAGCCAGTGGTGCACAACCTTTTTTTCTTACCGGACCAAATGAAATAAAATACAGTAGAATTCGGATAATACACCAACTATCAACTATCAATTGTTAATTTTTATTTTACGATTGCCAATTCAGCCGATAATCCCGAGTTTCCGATGAAGTTTGTCATACTTTTCCCTGATTTAGACATTTCATTCGTATGATTACGATATTTAAAGTTTTGTTTATATTTTAATTGTTAATATGTAATTCTGGTATAAACCTCACAAAAATTAAAATGAAATGTTCAACTATGTTTAACTGAATCATTTATTTTTGTTATCAATCACTTTTTAGTACATCGTCATAGCTGGTACTTCATAACTAATTAAATAATCTTATACAAAGTAATTCGAAATGAGTGAGAAAAACATAAGTTAACGACTAGTATTAACTAGAAGAAACTAATCTTTTAATATTTCCTAGATAAAATTATTGAAGATTTCTAAATTCATCGTGAATAACTTAAATCTCAACTATATTATAACAAGAAAAGTAACAAACTCTTTTGTCTCTTGAAACAAATTTTATATCTTGTGGATAAGATACAATAAAAAATCGTATTGCTACCGGAGTAGATTACTCGTACATAATCTGCACAATAAAAACAATATCCTTGATCTCGAACGAATCGCACGTCGTAAATTTTAGGTGCACCAGCGACGAATTAATCGTTAATTAATTCCCGCATAATGCAACGTAAAACGCATATACGCAATTGAAAACCATCGGTCGTTATCTTATATCACGTGAAGGTCATTGTGCAAAATGCAAAACTTCTGGCTTGTCCTTAGAATGCCAATAAAATAATCCCCGCCGTCGTAACGTTTACCGTGCATTATTCAAATGCAGCAGGTGTACATCATTGCGAATGCCTCTCAAAGGTCATAAAGTAGAGATACAACGGTAAGACATTAGTAATTATCTGGTACACAATTTGAAACATCGATAAACGCAGAGGTCTATTACGCAGTGATGCAAATGTAATAACGTGACATTTGTTGCAGTTTTTCCTTAATGATGTTATAAACATGTTAATATATATATATAC
>NC_071976.1:4029743-4096739 GCF_026283585.1 Hylaeus volcanicus | reverse complement strand
TTATATATATATATATATATATATATATATATATAAGAATTGATACGACTCATAGAAAATAATTGTGACCTTGTTATTATGCTTTGATAAATTTGTCAATAATTTTTATTCGCTTATATAGTGCTGTGTATGGAAATTTATTATATTTATCTCAAGAGCGAAAGAAGCAAATATGCATTAGAATAATCGATGGTGATTACAAAAAAAGTTTGGAAATTTATTTACGACGTTTATTCAATTGAATGGGTACGTGGATAAATTCTCTCGTATTATACTACATTTTCAATGCCAATATTTATTCAACCAGTCATCAATAAAAAGTTGTTTATCTTTTGTTTGTTATTCGGGTTTTATATAGATATGAGTATTTCTTAGCTCTGAAGCGAAGGTATACATAGATACAGAAACACCTCGCTTTAGAATCTAGTGACTCATACATTTTAATTGATTAGTTTTATAAATACTACCTCTCATGAGTGCATCAAATATTATTTTCAATGGCGCTACAAAATTAAGGGGAAGAAAAGTTTGAAGTATTTATTTATAGTGTACATTAAAAATGAGGTAAACCTAAACAGAACAGCATGGTTTAAATAAAAAGAAATATAAAATACAAAAGATATGATAGTTGAACTCATAATTGTTAAAAAAAAAATGACAACTCACAGTAATCGGATATATGTCAGTGTCCTCACTCGAATAAAAAATGTCTTTGTTACCTTCGAAAGGGGATACTGGAACATAATAGATTAATATTAGTATATCTTCCAATAACGTATTCGCGATATTCTATGTTCATAAATATTTTTTACAGAATTCTCCGCCTTCTCGATACCTTCTTCGATCGATATAAAAATAAAGGAATATTTGCGTAGTTACAAATACATTCAAGATGAAAATGTAACCATATCTCTCGTTAGAGAAAGCATTCGGATGCGTATCTTTGAAGTCACGAGTAATTGATAAGCAAAGTACGAATTAAATTAAACTAGATCAGATTAATATGTAGGATGCGTTAAGCTGCGAGAAAATACGAATGTATACATTCGAAGCAGGATAAATTTATTCGTGCCGATAGAGAAGAAGTAAAAATAAACGAGAAACACGAATATCGAGTTCTCGATTTTGAAATCGTCTTCCGAAAACAATCGCATACATGTGCAATTATGTTAATTTAATTGTATGTATTGCATATACACATCCACGGCGTTGGCTGCGTTCGCGTGTTTTCGCTGCTTTACTGCCTCTACAGATGGACATCCGATTAAGCGGTTGCACGATAGCTATTCGTCAGACTTTGAACGCCCACTGAAATATCGTAAACGCGAAAAGGAGAAACGGTACAATCGCGCGTGCCGCGAACACATTTAGCTTTTACCGGAGACACTGACGATTCATCCTAAGATTAGAAGTTTCCGAATATAGAAGAATTTTACTGCTTTATCATTGATAAGCAGACAGTAGTAAATATAGTTTTGACATGAGAAAACAGAATTAGAGACGGAGAGAAATCGGGAGAGTTGCGTTTTATTTATAAGTTGAAAACTTGGAAGTTCCGGTAGAACTTAGACTTCTTGTTTCGAATTGGGATAAGAAAATAAATCCAATTAGAGACTTATGTTTTAGTTAAATCATAAATTAACAACCATGTTAGGTTTTTCGTGCAGACTTTTCAATTTATTTTGCATTTTCCAGTGCAATGATATAATAGTTTTCGCTGAACGATTCAAATTAACGGCCGGATTCACAGTAGTAATTGCACACCGTCACATTTTTCGTGTAAATTTTTCAATTTGTTTTTCAAACTTTGTGCACCACTAGATTAGATTAGCACACAGGACGCTCATCCGCGTCGCGACGCGACGTCCTGTGCGCCTCTCACGCGCGTTTCAATCGTTCCAGAATAACAATGATCGCGAACAGTTTTCAGATGATGTTCAGATATACGGTGACGACTCGTTGTTCTGTTTGAATAAAACACGACGAAATACCCTTTGTATCGCGCGATCGCTCATTACCGATACTACTTTATACAAAACTATGCACATTCGAAAGTAAGAATGTATTATACATAGAAACGACCAGACGAACGAATACACAAGCCATTTAACTTGTTTATTGGCAACTTTTATTGGTAAAAATCACTGAAACGAATTCAGCTAGCCAATCATTTGCTTATCTTACGTGTTAAACAAAAACAGAATGCACGTATAAGAATTGCATTATGTCGGAAGATGGACGAGGTTCGGTAGAAGACCCTGTAAGTTTTACAACAATTCGTTTGGTACATTTTTTTCTAAACATTCGTAAAAAACTATTTCATCGTTCTGAACCACATAAGAAAAATAGATAAAGTTTCCTAAAATAACCGACACGCAATGCTACTATTTGTTGAATACAGTGTCTTTAAACTTTGTTATCAAACATTTTATACTTTCTTTTATCTATACTCGACATTATCTTATAGTCGACAGTTAGTTCTCTTTCTTTCTCGGTTTATGCCTCTTCCTTCGCGTATTTGTAATCGTAGAAAATGTACTCATACAAAGTATGAATCAAGAATAGTCAATAGCTACCAATGGATGTCGCCACAGTGAGTAGAAAATGGTTCTTACTTGAGTCACATGTAACTATGGTATGGTAATTGCATTAGACGTATTTATTACATCTGGGACTATTCGAATAATCGAATATCTAGATTTAAAATAATGTGGTGTGAAACAACTGATAAACTCATTTTGTTTTCAATTTTGACTTGGACCACTTTTATAATTATGGGCTCAAATATGTTTATATTCAAAGTGGAAAATCATTTATTGTTATTCATATAACGTTAGAAATGACTCTATAAGCAATTTGCATATGTCTAAGGTCATGGAAATATGAAATAAGCTTGTTGACATTTATCAATATTCTTGAATGTTTTGAAACACCAATGTTTTGTTGACCTTATACAAATGTATGAAAATCCTTAGTTCGTTTTAAAAAAAAAAGGAAACGAACTTTGTTATACGTTTAAAAAACTAGCAATTTCGTTTTGTAGAAGGTAAAGTGAAGTTGTGGGTTAAACTGAAATTAATATTCTATCGAGAGGCGCGCGTTAAGCATCTCTGAATTATACTATTTACAAAAATCAGCATGTATAAATAACGTTTTAAGATAACATCCCCACAGCCGTATCCGGGTTCAAAATTTAGACGGAATTTATCATTCCAGTTAATACATAAACCATGAAACGGGACACAGAAATACGCGAATCTCCCCGTAGAATCTCGACGATTCTAGGGGTCTGAATATTTAAAAAGTCCAGGAGGAACTTTCCATTCTGGGACAACGAATTGCCGAAGAACACGTTGCGTACCAATCGATACAGGAACGATCAAGACAGGGACACGAATCTCCTGATAATTAATTATTCTAGGTCGAGTGAAGGGTGAACAAGCTCGTCCACGTGCGCAACGAAGCAGAGATGGGCAAATTTTTCACTTATGTTAGATGGAAGCTCCGAGTAGTGTGGTCTAATAGTTAAGAAATTTTAGTATGTTAATTAATCTATGTTAGCATACACAGAATGCTTTTGACCTTTATTATCCTCTAAAGGTCACGTAAAGAACATTTGGTGATGGATAATTAATAATAGACTGGTTAATTATAATTTTTGAAGTAATCGATAGTACTTTCAACATGCATTGAATTGCTCCGAGAATTTATGCAAATTTTAATTTGATGTATACATGACTGTGCGGTTTCTTCGTTGTAAACAAACATTTTGTCATATATGTATATATTATTCCTTATTATTTATATTTACAGAATATGTACATAATTATGCATATAATTATAAATGTGTATCAATAAGTTACTAATAAATCTGTGCTCTCATAATATGTACATTGTTTCTGGTGGCAATAATGGCGAGGAAAAATGATAGAAATGGATTAAAAACATCGAATAACGAATAAAAGATAAACACCTTCTGTTGTTGGGAAAAAATTATAATCGAAGATCCAGTGCGAATTATACATTCAAATTATGTTTCACATTGAGCGAATGGAAGTTTACCAGGACATCTTTACAGTCGAATAAACGTTGCAAATGGATATAGACCGGTTTCATTCGTCGTCTATTGTTCGAATAAAATTCTCCCCATGCAAAGACGGAAGAGGAAGAGGTCGTTGCATTCATCTGTCTTTCAACGGGTGGCTAAGGTTTTCACGGTACTTTACACGCTTTTGAACGACGGTTAAACGGGCAGAGACGAGGGTAGCCGTGCTTTCGTCGGGCGTAATTAACTTTCAAACACGTGCATGGACTATGGAGGATGTCTGAATGCACCCGGGGAAAAGAAAATGAGAGACGTTTTTGGTGCACAGGCGCGCCCGTGAGTTCACGGCAGTGCGGATTTTTTGATTATCGTTAAAGAGTGACTTACGGTCGATTTTTATGCGTCGTCTCGTCGCTTTACACGGCAGACGTCTCTGCTGAAAGAATAAAAGACCTGGTGATTTTCAACGTACCACGAAGAGCATATATGTACCCATCTCGCCTGGTTAATTTGCATGCAGAGGTCAAGGAATCAATCACGCGAGGGCTCTATCGCCGCAGGAGAAGCGGAATTTATTCCAAGCTGATCCGTTGATCGATTCAACGAAAACTGTCTGAAACGAATTGATTATTTATACACGTTGCCACTGTGCATGGAAATTGGAAATCCTTACAAAAGTTGACCGAAAGCATGTTCGCGCTGTCTGTAATTACAAACATACAGAGACATATTATTGTTTATCGTGTTTTTATCTAGTAAAATATTCATTTGCGTATATTTAAAAAATAGTTCATTTTATCAATCGTAAAATTTTCAATGCCGACTGAAGTCGTTTTGCAATGTAATATTTCCTGAAAGTATGTTTGCTTGATTAATATTATTTATATACGTATGTACTAACGTATGTGACGGGAGAAGAATGTTTGGTTCGGAGGGAGTCATACAGTGATAGATAAACAGATTATCTCAAAGTCATGGTTTTCCATGATTTCGGGGTCATTGACGTCTTTTAAAGTGGGACCTATATCTTTAAAGAGTAATCTTGTAGCTGATAAACAAGCAAATTCAAACATGTACAATGTGTCGACCTTCAGATGATACTGTAGGAAGTTATTCTTATCAATTCATAATCCAACGTAAACAGTCAACATATTATTCATGTTTGAATTAGTCCTTTTATCAGCTACAAGATCACAGTAAAGAAAATACTCCATTCCATTAAAAAAAAAAAAAAAAAAAAAAAAAAAAAAAAAAAACGCCAATGAAATAAATATTTTGTCCACCATAATGTAACCTCCTCTAAAGCAAAAAATGTTTTCCTCATTTTTTTCTATCACAGAAAACACACAAAGATATTTAAGATGGAAGAGTTAGATCGAAGAGTTAGATGGAACACCCTGTATATTAACATAGGCTGGCATGGACTCCTGCATACTGTTACAAGATGTTATCCTCGATTTAAAAAGTCTATGAATAGGCTCCCAGTAGATAAAGTGTTAAAAAGAAAGAGTATCGAAGAATTATTTGTTGCATTTTCATCTTTCATATCCCCGTGTTACTTCCTGTGTGTACTAATATTTTCATGACCTCACGGTATATGAATTAGACGAGTGAACAGAGTATTAACAGCTAATGACACTGTAGTATCTCAAGACCTTCAAAAGTGAATATAAATTAACGAAAACAATGCTTGCAAAGTGATCCGTATCATACAACTGATAAAATCATGTCGATGACACGGAGCAGAATCTCAAAGGTCTTCGAACGACGCGTAGTACCCGTCTAAAACCAATTTTACACCGATGAATCATCAATTGGATGAATCGAACGTCGAGTCGCGTGGAGTATCGCGGATCAGTGACACTGCCGAGAAATTATATAAGTCGTTATCGAATCGGCACGGAACGTTTTCAAAGAAATTGTTTCCGGTCCCCTCGTCGGAGCGACGTGGCGCCAAGTATTTCCAATAAAGCGTGCAATATCCCGAGAAACATGTACCTACTATGTTATCCTATATTTCTGTACAGATGAATACATGTATGTAACACGTGCCTGCACTCGACCTCTATAAACCGTTCGATATTTCACCTCCAAGTTGCAACGAGTATCGTTCAACGGGCTCACTTCCTAAAACCATCCGCCACTGTTCTGCGCATGGTTTCCATCCAACGCGTTTCATTCGCCTTCGTTCGCGTACACAAAGACGAGCGAAATTCTGGTTTAGGTAACAATTTTATAAAGGATACGAAAGATAAATAGATTTGAATCGACATTTCAGGACGATACTTTTGACAAAAAAAAATTATTTTAATTAAGAGGGTGCTCTAATTTAATCGTTTCAGAAACCAGATTTATAAAAGATTCTATTCTTGACACATTCGCGACCGCTGATGTGAATTCACGTCTCTTCAAATTCTATTCTAAGTTATGACAAAATTAAGAAAGCCTTTTTATTTTATACACTACGTATTTACAACAATGATATTTCAAAACATATTTTGTAATATTTGTTTTCACCTTACCGATACAAATTTGCGATGTCCAGAATATTTAAAAAAAAAAAAAATATATATATATATACGTGTCGAATTGAATAACCTCCTCCTTTTCGAAGTCGAAATTTAACTTGAAATTCAGTTTTGTTAAATTTTAAATCTGAGAAGTTCTCTCTGTATTTAAAGTACGCTTCACGTATGACAGGATTGATTAAGCGTTTTGTGAGATAGCCCTGACAGAATGAATTAGTCAAAAAACCGACTAACAAGAAAGTTTCGTACACCATCAATCAAAATTTAATCATTTTTGCGTCGTTTACTGTTTAGTGAGCAGAGGCGTCGATCATTTCTCATAATAATCAGATTAAGATAAAGTTGTATAGATGTTGATAAGTTGATTGTAAGCTACCAAGAGTTTGTTGGCCTTTGACGCATACTTGAACCGCGAAGAAATACTCCCAACATCGTCTATGTTGAGACCAGAAAATGTTTATTTGATGTTAGGGCGTTGACCTGGTAGATCAATGGCTCTCGGAGGACGTTGTTTAAACTCAATTATTGTGGGAGTTGTCGCCGAATAGGTTGATGAACCTATTGGTTAACCATCTTCCTATCGAGTTCTTTTTCAAATATTCCAGCTAGGAAACAAATTTCCTTATTTTACGTTTTAAATTATTAGAGGTACTTTCAAACATACGCTTACAAATTTATTTTTTACCTATCGATTTCATCGATTCAATCGTTTTCATATCGAGCTTTTTTTTTTTAGTGTAGTTGAAGGAGAAAACGGATTTTCTCCATTTTACTTTTTAAGTATTTAAAAGTATTTAATTTTAAGTTTAAAAATCATTGCTACCTTTATATTAATACCTTACTGATCCTCCGTTGTAAACACAGACCACTCTAATAAACATCGTATATTCTTGATTACTTTAGTTTCTCGTATCGAATTAGACGGGCATAAATAAAATCACACGAACCAGCTACATCTGCTTTGCAGCGATAAGACGAACGATTAAATGGATTTTGCAGAAAACATACTGCTTGGAAAAATATTCCATGCTTAGCATCCACTGTGTCTGTTAGTCTGCCATTCATAACGTGTGCCTGCGAGTTCAATGGAACGGAATGATTCCTGTGGGTAATTTCCATATTAAGAGGACAAACTAAGACGATAAAATAATTTACATTGCGTACATAAATCTTTTGATTACCGCCGAACAAAGTGTGCGTACTAAAATTTCTACAGAACGTTGACAAAAGGTCAATCTTTTAGAAAAATTGGAAATGTTGATATAATGATAGTCTAAGATTGTATAATTAATAAAATCTCGCCATTATCCATGTGTTATCGATGGCATTATCAACGCTTTTTCAAACTTATTTCGAAAGAGAGTAAAATTATCCTCCATTATTATTTAAATTCAATCTTTTAGAAACAAAAGGAACAAAAATTGATTTTCTTTTATCCTCCTAGGCGTATGGTCTTCACTTGAGTCACGGTGCACTGGCGTAGCTAAAAATTCTCTTCCAGCTTCCTATAATTGTACCGACATCGCTAGAGAACCATGACGTCAAGCAACGCTGATCTTCGGAACTTCGTTGTTTTTTATGATCGAACGATCAAACGACCCCAAAGAAGCTAGCGCGTGTCTGAATTCAACCATATAATATATCACGTTAATTATCGTGACGTTAAAGAAGAAAAAAAATGCTGGCAGCTCGGATATGTGAATAAAGACTGTCGAGCGTTCACGGAAACGCAGTTTCGTGCTAATCGACCCATCTAGGTGAATGCACGCGTAACACGGGTATAGGATATCGCAAAAGTGGCTATCATTGTTTACTTCCGGCGATGAGACGATCCTTCAAATAAAAACGAGGGATAACATGTCAAAGACGGTTTTGTCATGAATTACTAATATCGAATGTCTAAGTAACGAATAGCTGTACATTAAGATTATTTCTTTTGAACAAATCAAATTGTTTGTCATTTTTTTTTTCAAAAATCTATTGTATAAATCCCTTCAACAATCATATTCTTTATACGGTACTATTTATTAACATAACATTAAATATTTATAATTGATTTAGAATGCTTCTATCGTCGTTCAAATATCAGTAAAAACCACTAATAAATAAACATGTGAAAATAAATGATTTATTACTCTCTATTCTTCAATTTATGGATCATTCTCTTTATTTCTTACGAATCTAACTTTACGAGGATACGATCTCCTACCCCGACGTCCTTTATATATAACTTCGAAGGATTTTTCAACAAAGGTGACAGAATAACACAAGATTTGGAAAGTCCTATTGTGGATATGGAAGCTAGGATGACACATGGCTCGTACTAGCACGGATGACATACTGTTTACAGGCACGCGTGACGCAATGTTTACGTCTGAGGGAATACTCATGCCAATTTATGCGAATTCGTGTTACAGGTGTTCGCATTAATTGTCGATCGATCATGTTTCGAAATCGTGATCCGTCCACCAAAAGAGTGGAAAAAATTCACCGGTCGTAAAACCATAGCTGCGATGTAACCCAGCTGAACAGAGGAAAATAAACACGCTGATCGCGATCAGGAGAAATGCATGCACGAAAACGCTGCGAAACCCTTGCGGCTGATTAAATAAGGAGGTCAGCAGGCAGTCAAGGTTGCGCAGTGGATAATCTCATGCTGCAGATACTACCCAGACGCTAAAGAATACACCTCTCCGTACAGCGGTTACACCGATACACAGTGGTTACACTACATTACAAGATTTATTAATTCTTAATTCTGATTAAATTAATTCCGACCAGTATGACATCCATGTCTAAATTTAATACGACCGCAAGAGGTTAAAATATACCTAAAATATTCTCAAAGTTAGAAAAAAATTAAATTATTTCTTCTCTGTACAATCAGTCCCGAAAAATACTTAATATTTGGCTTCCTAATGTGATGTCCTTCCAAAAGTACTGTTACTAATTTAAAAATAGCTCGATAGTAAAGTAAGTGTGTCATTTGACTAATGAAGAGCCTAACTGCAAGCTGGCGAAACGTCGGAGTTATTCTTCGAAAGTAACTTTTCTGCAATGATCGAGGTTTGCACCCGTTAAACGAGAACATATACATGTCAACGTTTCCACGCTTTCATTAATAAGGTTTCACGGATCCTAGTTTCGAATGGTTCGAAACAGATCAAACGCTTCGGTTCAACCAACCAAGGTAGGCTAGAAGATCGTGTGTTGGCGTTACGATGACAGTCCCTATTACATTTCACAGAACGTTAATGTATCGTCTTGCAACAAGTGCGCGAAACGGTCTCTGCATAGACAACGTCACACGTTCCGCCGATGATTCGGCCTCAGATTCATTCGGAAAACGGACAGTGTTCGTAGCCCACCAAAATTAAATATTTCAAATAAATAACCCGTTATTTCACCAATTTTTATGGATCACCCAACTTTTAAGTGAACCGTAACGAAAACGAAATACTACAAGAGCTCGCTGTAACAATTCGCGAATCTATAGGAACGGGCTGCAATTTTATTCGAGTATTAGAGAAGAAAGGGCGCGAAATCAGCGTTTTTTAGTCCGTCTCCGACTCATTTTTACACGAGGAATCGTCCCCAGCAGTTGTACCACCTGCTTCCGCTCCACTCTGTACATAAAGTCGGGATTACATACATAGCGAAAACTAGTTCAAGCTCGCTGCTTTCATATCACCTCGCCCCGACCGAAGAGATTTCGCTGGGAAGGGCCAAATTAGGCCACGCGGATCTAGAGCCTAGAGCGACACGGGAGTTACGTAACATTGTTCCAAAGAAATCGATTCGTGGCATCGTGACACAGTAGCTTAACCCTTTCAGGTCCAGACGTTCTGATTTCACTGTATTTTTGTTGAACGCTCACTCGTCATAGCGATCTGCTCCCAACGAATCGAATCGCAAACTGTTAACAGAAGTGAGTTTTTTATGGAGTTCTACTGTACTACCAAAATGAACGCCGACGCGTTAGCGCAAAATTTCAGTATACGTAAACATTTCGCTCAACCTTTATCGCTGGAAAGTTCGATCGAAACGTGTAACGCCAAACGAGATCGAGTGGAAAGCATCGTTAATCGATCGTGTTTTGTAATCCCAGCAATTTTGGTAGCACGCGTGTGCAGGTATCGTCGCGAGTGTGCGTGTTCTGCTGGTACCAGGCAAAGAGAGGCGAAAGCGAAGAGAAAAAAGGAAAAGACGAAGGGGAAATAGAAGAATGAGGAGGGGGAGGTAGGAAGAGAGGGAGGGGCGGTGGGAGGGAGAGAGGGAGGAGAGAGAGAGAGAGAGAGAGAGAGAGAGAGAGAGAGAGAGAGAGAGAGAGAGAGAAGCGACAAGTTACGTCGATTATGGTATAAGCGGTGCTAAATAACAGCGTGCGTGCGGGCACGCTATGAAAACGAACCAACAGTTGCAGCTGCCGCCTGCCACGACCGCGACTTGCTCGCGAGGTCGTCGTTCTACGAGGCTGCCTATACGATCAAGTTTAGCGGTACTTCTGCACGAGTCAGCGCCTTATTAAAGTACGCGTCTCTTAAGGGTGTATCCTGAATTAGGAGGTCTAAAAAAAAAGCTGTTTTTCGTGAATTCTTGCTGCAGAAAAGAAACGTCAACCGTATTTCTTGCGCATAAGCAGTCCGGTCCAGGACACCGTAAATGAGCCATTGTTTTACAAATTTAAAATTGTCTATAAAAATTATGTTTCACTTTCTCGGTCGAAATGAAGCACATTTCGTTAAATAAAATCGTAGGAGCAACTTGTATTATTTATGAAAAAGCAACTCCTAAAAAAAAAATGATTTGATAAAGTATTTTACATACAAGTTGTACATCTAGATGAGATATGAGATTGTTGTCAGGTATATATTTTTTTTGTTTAATATTATGTTATATACAATTCCATTATTTCAAATGGAGCAAAATTTCCAATAATTCGACACGCAAAGCTCGATCATAATCATGCTTTTTAAACGACATTTCGCAATAACTGTGGATTATACTTCGTACAAGTTGCTTCCTACATGGTAGTGTTGGGCAAAACTTAATTCAATTAATAATTGACAATTGATCTTCACCTTTGAATGGTAATTGAATTTAATTCCAATTGAAAATTGATTAAGAGAATTTAAGTTTTATGTATTTTATTCTTGTTAATAAATTGAATTACAATATTACCTGTGATAATTTTTTTAAAGATTTGTTTAAGATACGATTTTTTCATTTTAATTAAAATTTGTCTGTTTACAACATAACTCTATTATACATTTCATCGCTGTATTCGAAATGCTATAAAAACTATCAAACTAATTATATTATGTGAAAAATGTACAGGTACATACGCCGTAGGAAAAATCAGGGCGAACAAGATCGACGGTCGAACATATTTAGTTGTTAAAATTCATGAACGGAGGAGAGCACAGGTCAATTATTAATTGCGTAATTGTATTCAATAGAGCTAAATCATGGCGCACATAGCAGCCTCCGTGTACACAATACGTGTACTATGACCAAGCTATTTCTGAACAGGATAGATACTCTGCAAAACAGCCTTCCCCGAAGTCAACTAATTGCTGACCCGACAACGTGTGTCAACTGTCACTAACGACGATCAACATCCATATTATGATTTAATTATTCTAAAAGCAACCGGTACGATTCGTTGCGAATCGATACGACGGCCATCGGTGAAGCATCAGGTCGCACCCATTAGTAATGAGAATATTCCGCTGAGAAATTTTCCAATTCTCTAAACTGTTTCTGCTTGAAGAATTATTCCAGAACTCGATCGCAATCACTCTATCCATCGATCTAGAAACTTGGCGAGGAGTAGTAATATTTAAAACGGATATTTAAAAAGTAATTTAAGAGTGTCCAAGGGGATGGTAAAGTTTGAGAAACACTGGCCTGCGAACAACTGGACCGATCGAAATTTGCAGTCGAAACAAAACGGTCGGCTTCGATGAAAAGAACGGACGCTGCAGAAACTCAAGAAATCTGTCTGGGGAAAGGGTGATTCATCCAGCCTACTCTCCGGATATTGCTCCAACAGACCGTTTGTTCGGAAGTCTGTATTATTATTTCAGACATTGACTTTCGTAATTTACTTCGTTTTGTCTACACAGACTCAACAAAGAAAAATTACTCGTGTAAGAATAGATGAAGACTAACCAATTAAATCTCTATTGCAAGTCATTTATTAGTGACGTTTTAACTTACACGAGGGAGTCACAAAGAAATGATTTCAAAATTCTCAGACTTTTCCCCGATTTAGAAATTCTATTCGTATCATTAAGACGTTTAAAGTTTTGATTATTTATTTCAGTTGTCAATAATTAAAACTGTTTCAAAAAAATTTTTCACAAAAATTAAAAAGATATATTCAACAATGTTTATTTGAATAATTTATTTTTTATATCATTCATCTTTTAGTACATTGCCATAGCTGGTATCGTATAAGTAGTTACATAATCTTATGAAAAGTAATTCAGAAACGAGTAAGACAAAACTTGATGGATAAAATTATTGAAAATTTTGTAAATTGATTATCAATAACTTGAATCTCAGCTAAAAGGTTTGGCTCTTTTTAATTCTAAATCTTTTTTTTTTTTCATATGCCACACGTTTTCGTTTAAAACTTTCTGATGTAGCTATTGTAGGTTCTTTTGCAATTGCAGGCGGCTCAAATGATACAGTGGAAGCAGTACAGAACTCTTTTCGATAGGTAGCACGTTTGAAAGTTCTCAGAGAACTATCCGTCCTTGGGACAGAATTTGTCACACGTTCCGCATTAAGGGAAAGACAAAAAGCATTGCAAATAAAGGGAAGCTGCAAACCGATAAGATGTGCAAGATGCGCTCGGTGTCGACCTCCGATAGCCACTCGTCGCCACGCGTTCCCGTGCACGTATATGTATCATCCATGTATGTGCCCGGTTACGATGCAACTTCACTGACCTAAATAAAGACAAACGCCCAGGCACTGGATGCAACGAAGGACTGGAGAAGAAAAAAACCGCTCGTCGAACTCTATTCAACCGTGCGATAAGCCACGCTTTTCGACCTTCTCTTCTCGTCCTAGTCCTTTATCGGGCACTCTACCTAAGCAGGTGAAAAAAGAAAAAGCGGAAAGCTCGATTTGCGCCTCTGTTTACCTCTTTATCGACGCAGATTTCGATCCTGTGACGCGAGAAACGAGCAATGCGATCGAACCACGGGTATAAATACTGCGTTAAACGATACTAAAACCAACCAGTTATGAAAGCAAACGCGGTCTTCGAAGAGCAGACTAAATATAAAACAAGAATGCAGCGAATTCGTCAGGTGCACGGGTTTTGGTCTCAATAGCACTCCTAACCCCCTTGCAAATTCCATCGGCGATGTATGAAGACATACATACATTAACATGCACAGCTTATGAGTTTCATTTGTCGGGATACAAATTAATGTGTAAAAATTAAATTATAAACATTCGTACAGTTGGGTAAAAAAAGAACGCTATTCAAAAGGCAAATTGCATCGAAATTAATCATCATCCGTTTAAAGAACAAATTTTTTAAATGCAAAAGAATGCACTTGAACATTTCGTAATTTCCAGGAAAATAATAAGTAAAATAAATTCCTATTCGGTTAAAATTTGTTTAGGTACGTTTGCATAAAGGTACGCAGTCTAATAATATTATAAACATGTTCTTACATGTTCTTACGAATACTCTTTTCGAGCATCTCCATTGAGAGCTAATACAAATATTTTGATGTACGTCGCACGCATTATCAATTGACCTAAACGACTTTCCCTCGCTTATAAAAAGATTACGTTTAATCGTGTTTTTCTTTTTCTAAACCCTTTAACTCTAACTTCAACATTTTGCTTTACGTAGGTATTACTTAAAAATGGGACACTCTTTATGTAAATTTTATATTGTACTGCTTCGTAAGGGTTCCTGCTTTCAACAATTTTATGCATTGAACGGTTTTTCGGTCGATTTCTAAGTGTTATGGAGTAACTTTATACAAATTATAATATTTTTATTACAGAGGTATAACGCTTAGGTATTTATTTTCACCAAATGAAACAAATCAATTTTACGAGTAAAGAAACACCAAAAAAAGATTCAGGTCGTTTGAAAATAATTAAGAAACCACTTAATCGAACGATTTTATCGTTCGTTATTTACTTTATGATTACATTGTATATATCGAACTTATAATTCAAATATATCGAAAAACTTCTGTTGGCAATAATTACAACATACACGATTTATAATGATCAATGGATTCCTATCTATTCGAACTTCGTTATCAGTACATTTAGGGAAAAATGTCAAAGGAAAAAAATGTATGGTTCAAAAAGGACTATATTTGTAGGACCATGTTTTTTTTATAAGTGCAATGGTTCATGTGCAATCGACAATTGCAATGTTTCTTTTTAATGGACATGCATACTGTTGTTTGCATAGATTGAATCCTTTCGTCATTCTACGGAAAAATATATTACGGTAAAGTAATAAAAAAATAATTATTTCACGAAATATTTTAAACAATTCTTTGCAACGAAGGAGATACTCGAACCTTGGCAAGGTTGTAAACACTGATAAGACATTAATATCCAAAAATAACCTGGAATCACCTTAATCACGTAATGAATATAATTAAAAGACGTTGTATAAAATGTGTAGAAAGTAATGCAGAAGCGATTGAGCTATATTTTCCATTACAGACAATTGTTTAAAATATCTCGTAAACTAATCACTTTTTTTACCACTTTACCCTACTACTTTTTAACATGGAATGTCAAGAAGTATCGATCTATGTAAACGAAAATGCATTTCTAAATAAATAATATAAATAAATGAATAATATAAATATATAAAAGTCAAAGTAAAAGAAAATGGCTGTTCGGTTACCTCTTGGAGCGGCGTAACTTCGCATCCTCCCGCGAGTAAAATCCTTGTACGAAGCACAGCATTATAGGTTTTTTCAGAGAAGCGGTAACTTCCCCCATGCACTTTTGGTGTACGTGTTATTTCCTCCAATGAACTCGTATTTTTTTTTTTTTTTTCGTATCTCTCCGAGAATTTTCTTTAACGCTCGAAGCCTCGAAGAAAGAACACTTATCCCTCGCTAAACTTAACGGTTAGTATTCATGGCACGTCGTCGAAGGCACTAATTAAGTATTCGTCGTGCGTTTTTTGAACAGACGCGATTTCAACGCGGTCCCATTTTCACAGCCATGCGCCGTTGGGCGTCGATAGAAAAAAGCAATTAGAAGATCATCGGCCGTGTACCATCGTCGATCACAGTCGATCGTGAACAAAAGCTGCGTTGGATTCGTTCTTCACGTGTTCGAACGACTGCATCAACAGCCGCGTGAAAAACGCACGGTTCGCGGCGCATCGTCTGGCATCGTTGTCAAGGGTTGCGATACCACTCTTAAGGGTATCGCCAATACGGTTGCCAAGCCAACAACCACGACGGAAAGAAGAAAACACAGTCCCTCTGTTGTTTCCTTACGATTGGAAGGAGCATACACCAAGGGTTTTATCGATTTTCCGTGCTTGTCTCTTTTCTTATCCGCCACTCGATTGTAATATTCATAAACATCACGTACGTGCTTTCTTTGCTTTAAGCGTCATCAAATTCTTCGTTCGTATCGAATGACCATGGAGAATGATAACACGAAACCGGAAGATTCGTGACGTTTCGACGAAAAACTGGTCGATCGGCGAAACAACTTCACACACCTGGTTGATCACGACGGAGACAGGATGCCCTTATCGCGTTGACCGTCACACCGATGACCATGAACTTCTCTAGGAAACCAGAATTATATCTTCAGGCAACAGGAAAACACGTAGTCTACGATTTCTTGTAATGCTTATTTCTCTTTTCTCAACGAATCTTGTTTAGATTCGTTTTCAATAAAAATTTCACTTTGACATCTAGCTTCTCTAACTCGTCGATGATTTCACGAAATCGCTCTTTCACGATCGATCCGATGAAAACGTATCGACCAGCGATAGATCGGACGAGTGGTGCCGCTCCTCTCTTCACGGCGTTACACCGTGCGAAAAACGATGTATCGCTTCCGGCGCGGCAACTTTCTTCCCGCTTTTCACTTCATTCTTCCGTAAACAATAGGAGGAAGATTCCCAAAAAAAAATTGGCGGCAATTCTTGTTTCGCGGGAGAACGTATCCACCGTGGATCGTTGGTAGCGATACCGTACGATCATAACAATCGCGATCACTACACGCGCATCACATCTCGTCTCTCGTTTAGAAATGAAGCATTCGGTTCGGACGGGAAGACTCGTCCGGGGAGAGAGAGGGCGCGCGCGCGAAAACTAACGTGCGCCAGCGATCGTTCACCGGACGACGATCTATCGCGAGCGCGTCGATCGCGAGCGCCGATATTTATTCCGCGTAAATACTGGGAACAAACGCGCTTACTCCGACGATCAAAATGGCGGCGCCAGACCGACGGATACAGCGTGGTTCAGCATCACGCGATCCTCTACCTCTACCCGGAGCACTCTCGTGAAACCGAGAACGAAACCACCGCGACCGGGAGAGAAAACGACGCGATCGAATCGTGTCTCTGTCCGACACTGCCACCCGTCGACCCGTGCCGTTCCTCTTTCTATACCGGCAGCGCTCGTTCTTCGTTCGCTCTCGCTCGATATGTCCTGCCTTCTCACCTATACTATCTTCGTCCTAACTCCCTCTCTCCGGTACTCTATCCTCCACCCCCCCCCCCCTCACCCTCCCTCCCTCCATCATCCCGACAAACGCCGCCTACTATACTAAATAGTCGTCTTCGTTCGCTTCCGTTGCACGCGAGGGGATGGCGGCAAATTACCAGTCTGCTCGAACATGCAACGAATAGAAAAGGATAGTCTGGTCACTTTAAATTTCATTGCGGAAGTATTTTGGATATTTGTATTCTGTTTAGAGATCACGGTTTCGAACGGGTATTCAAATAACGGGTACACGCGTATTCAGGGATTACGAGCACGGATATTTTTAATACACCGGGTACCCGGGTATTGAGATACGCCGACATCCGGATATCTGAATACTAGGCCCGCAGAAAACTCGGATGTTTCGAGTTGCTCGCGAGCCGAGTCGAGCCGAGACCCAGTTTTCGATCCGAGTCGAGTACTCGGAAGAAACGAGCAGCTCGAAGGAACCGAGTACCTCGGGCGGAAGCGAGTTGCTCGAAAGAACCGAGTAAAGGTCGATTCAGACTATACGACACGGACCGTCACGTTTCGGCAACGTGAATCCGCCTTCTCCGAGGCGCTCGCTTCGGTTCGAGTTACTCGGTTCTTTCGAGCTACTCGCTTCTCTCCGAGCTACTCGCTTCTCTCCGAGCTACTCGCTTCTGTCCGAGCTACTCGGTTCCCTCGAGCTGTTCGTTTCTTCCGAGTACTCGACTCGGATCGGCCATTCGAGCCGAGTTTTACCTTTTCCGAGTACTCGAACAGCTCTACTAAATACACGGGTACCCGGGTATCAAAATACACGGATATCCAGGTACGTACACGTGCATCGAAAAATTCGGATCGTTAGTGCTAACGATCTGTATGTTTGTACAGATTAAGAATGATCCATTACGGATTCTGTTACGGATTATTTCGACGTAGTTTTGATCGACACCCACCATTTATCTATCTGTTGAAGGCTGCTACACAAGTCTATCTATAATTAATAACTTTTAATTTTGTTTAATTGTAATTGTTTTACATGTACACAGTTCTATTACTACAGTGTGAAATATAGTATCGTAGTATAAGAATACTAAAAATTTGTATAATTAATTGTAATTATAATTGTATATACTTATTTATTTTCAACATTAATCAATCGTGATATCGGCTACGAATTTACTGTGATTATACATATATTTTCAAAGCACACGTTCCTGAAAATGGCTCATGTTATAACCCAAACAAACCAGAATCGTCAGTGCCAAGCTGGTACTTATGTGCAATACCAGACCTAATTTAGAATATGCGGCTATGTCTCTCGCATTCTCTTATTATGAACTAATGTTGGAAAGGGCGCAGTATTTTCTCAGACAAGCAGCATATAAGTTACGGGAGACTTTGCATAGTACTTTGCATAGTAGTGTTATTGCATAATTTTCCTAACGCGTTGCCGAAGCTTTAAAATGTTCTCCAGTTGGCGCAAACGTAACCAATATTATAAGATTAAAATTACATATACATACCAAAATGTTACAATGCGTTGCTCATAACTGGAGAATTAGAGATTTCTGTGGCTTTCATGTTTCAGTAAGTATCCAACACTTTAATAGCTTCAATACACGTTTAATATATTTCCAACGTATATATTTTAATATATTGATCCTTCTATGTTTAGTAACAAGAATGAATCTACAATACACGACACTGCCCTTTTCTGTCGTACTTTTATCTTATACTAGATGTGCCTCGCGGTTTCGCCCGCGTGAAATACTATTCTTGTTCTATATTACGTACTTACGTGTTGAATTTGAAGTTTCTAGATACATTTACCGAAATAAGGCAACTTTAAAATAATTATATCAATGAGCATATTAAGACCAAGTTTGAAGTAAATCCGACAACGAACGAAATATATCCCATACAAACGTTGTAACTCCTTTTCGTCCTTTTAGGAGTTGAATTTTTTAAACTGCTGAAATAGGTGTTTCATTAATTATATCAAAGAGCATTAAGACCAAATTTCAAGCAAATCCGACCACAAAGAAAATATTCCTCGTTGTACCCCTTTTTACACCCTTAGGGGTTGAATTTCGAAATATCCTTTCTTATTCCTTGTATACATCATAGTGGAAAATTGAAATAAAATATTCTCATATTTTGATACTTTAAAAGAAAATACATTAATATTTTGACATTCTAATATTTCAAAATAAAATATTCTGATATTTTGAAATTTAAACCAGAATACTACAATATTCCTATATCCTCGTACTTTAATAAAAAATATTCGAATATTTCAAACTACAATATTCTGATATTTTAATATTCCGAACTGAAATATTTTGATATTCAGACATTTCAGAATAACAAAGAAGCATATGTTACCTTTCTTTTCTAATCTTCTTTGACACCAAAAGAATAATATATCAACGCGACCCCTGAACGACTTGTTAGAAAACGATCAATAATTTTGCAAACGCTGCATCAAACAAGATTTATGCAAATACATGAACGAGTTTATCTGGCTGGTTGCGAAGCACGCGTAGGTCACGTCGCGAAAGAACGAACGAATATGAGCTAAACCACAAATATTAAACGTACGTGAAAAGGAAGAAGATGATGGTGCTACTGTTCGAGAAACTGTTTTCAGCCTCGCAAGACGACGTTATCTTGCTCAACGGAGACTGACCACCGAGATACGTGCCACGTAAAAATTATATTAGCATTCGCGCTGTGGCCATTATCTGCATCAACGAGGGAGGAAGAGGCATTTACGTTCGCGTACGGAACATCATAAATCAGTCATTTCATAAACGCAGATAACTCTCTACAGTCGATTCGAGAAAGACCACCGATTCGAGGACGACGACTCCTTTTCTTTTCTCCTTTCTCCTTTTTCCCTTCTATTGTTCAATGAAAATCGCTGTATGGTGTATTTCCTCCTACGTCGCTCCATGTGCAAAATTAAGTTTATCAATCATTATAAATAACTTCTATTCAAGTTCCTATCTTTTAAGTTGCAATCTTAGACTTCCTCATTTATCTTCACAAATTTCAAAGATCTGTTACAAGAATGTCGCTTCAAACGATGCTTGGGTGGCCAAACGCATAATGGTAACGAGAATTTGAATTCGTTCGGCGCTTGGGTTCCAATGCACTTACATTCTGGGCTGAAAATCGTTGAGACTGCAGCATACGTGGAAGTTGGCTTGTTTAACGATATGCTTCTATTTATCGAAATACGAGTACTCTGGATATCGTTATTGGGAAGACATCCAAGGCCTACGCTAACAGGGCTAACGAGTACCGAGACAAGAGCGGTTGCAGCTCGTTAACGACCAAGAGGCTCCTACAACGCGTACAGAGCAACTTTTGGGAGAAAATCAGCTATGTTAATTGTAAGAACTTGGTTGAATAGAATGATTCGATAGAATGATGGATCTCGCGAATATGTCGAGAACAAAGGGTTAAAATGAAAATGGCGTCGGGGCTACAGGTAGCGTAGAAACACCCCTGGCGTTAAGGACGCCTTTTCTTCGATTCGATCGATAGAAATATGATAGGAAGCCAATTCTATGTGACGCAAATCCATGTCGGTTGTCATACGAGGCTTCCGTGGGTTCGCGCTGTCTGTCGGATTAATTGCAAGCCTTTCGATGGTTGCTCCGTCGTCTTCGTGCTTTTAATTCTCGGTTAGAGTCTCGTTACACGTTGCTCAAGGATCAGCCTCGGGGCTTTGCGACGTTCCCTGGTCGGTCGATATGCTTGGGACACGTGTAAGCGTGCGTCTGTACGCACATGTGCTACTCGTGCATGCGTTTTTCACGCGACGAGACTTCATTTACTCGTACGAGACGACGCTGAAGAAAGGGGACGGCAATTGAGACCCTAAATGACTTCGACGGGCAGAATTTTCATGCTGGAGCCTCGTTATCTGTACAATATTGACGGAGATAACGAGATCCTTTAGCACGTTGACCGCCACGTCATCCATGCACAAAAGTATGCGACAAAAGTATTGGCATAGTGAAAATTAGATAAAATGTTGATACGTTGCGCATACTATTCGAGTACTAACTTGGGTCAGAACTGATATTTTCTACTTACTATGTGCTTAAAATGTGGGAACATTTGTCTGCAAGCCCATAAAATGTTAGATGTTATAAGTTCTTTTACGCGCAATCAACTAAATTCATCAACAATACGCCATAATAAAAAAATATATACCGTGAATCGTTTACGTGAGATGTGACACTGATATCAAAGAGGACGTGCTGTTTGCAATGCAATGGTATCGCAAATTTTATCAACGTAGAGTGTATACATATAAGTCGAGACAAAGCATTTTTCTACGTCTGCTCAGAGTTGTTACCAATATTGCATAAGATCGGTGTTTACCAAAGTCTTGCGTTCAATGGAAATCCGACCACAGACGATGATTATTTTTAAAACCACTATTTATCTGCCAAACGAAAAATATTTGCTCTATTCATACAGATATTCGAGAATGATAGTGTTATCTAGAGGAGGTCTCCATCAATCTAAAACCAAAAACAAGGTTTATATCGTATCATTAAATAATAAAATAGAGAAGCCTTCTTCAGCCTGAATGAAGAAAGTTCATGAATACGACAGCAATCTCTTCTTTCTTTTCCGACGTTATAACATACATACATACACGAATACTCGATACTATGAATGCCTGCATTCGATCTAGCGTAAATTTGTTTCTTTATTTCAGTGGAAAGTATGTGAAACATACATCATATTAATTTTCTGTATTATAAATAAAGAAATCATCAAAGGTATTATTTAATAGTAGAAAATCATGGTACATAGCACTAATTTCTCTAGTAAATTAACTTCTGTATATCGCGCTGAAGTCAAACGAGTTTTTTTTTTCTCACGAACTACCAAGAACAATTCAAGAAGTTTGGTTTTATTTTGCGTTGGACGAGAGTAACGAATGCAATGAAAGATGAAAATAGGAAATCACGAAGTTTCCCAAGCATCTATGGAACGCAATGCACCGTCCCGCTATAAATATTTTCTACTCGTTAAATCTTATTACCACGGGAATGAGCGCGGTATCGAAAGTAGGATGTACCCGTCTAAAATTGCTATAACTACAACGCGGGCTAAAAGTGGATCAGAGAGATTAACCTTAATATCAAAAGCTTACATTAAGAAGCCATAGAATGTCATTCTATGCGAGAAGACGGAACGAATGACTGTCAGAATAATCAAGATACTTGGCCCACTTTCAGTTTGTCGATATTTGCGTATTAATATCCTTATAAGTACAGTCTAATCACCAGTTACTTCTAAATTTGACTGGAGGAACATATTCAAGATGTCAAACAAGAAAATCTTTAATTTTTTTGTTTCAGGCAAAAATTGAAGCCTCTACATGGCATTCCAGTTACAATTTTGCACTGAAAAAAATTATTTGTTATCGCCAAACAATCAACGAAAGACTGATTCAGATGGATCAGTCTCAGCTTCTAGTTAACACTAACAATCTCGAATATCTATTTGGAGGAAATATCGTGTCACAAATATAATATTGATCCAAAAGATTTTTAGATTCGTGAACCTAGTATAAGTTTTATTCCGCGTAGTATGTTTCATTCAGGTGTGTTATAGTTGAAGAAGTATGAGAACCTGCTCTAAGGTAACGCAACAAATGTTCGACATGCATAGAATGTCGCATGTCATTCGTGCACGTAGGTTCGTGAAGGCAACCACCTCAGTTTGAGTTTTTCTCTAGACTAAGTCGCGTGCAAGAGGTACGAGGCTGCTCGTTCCGCAGCTTTTCATGTTTTTCACACGAGGCAGCACGATTTTTCCTTTCTTCAAAAGGAAAACGAATTTTCTACCATAATTCTTTCCCCCGACGAAAGAGCTTTGAATCTAACAATGCTTTGAAGCATTTTCATTGGAAATGTCGTGACAATACCGAAACAAAAAACAGAATGTCTGATAATGACGTGACGTATGCATAGACTACGAAAATCGCTAGGAAATGTACAGACAATTACATACGAATGGATAAATAACAAAACAGGACATAAGCGTGTTAGATACGCAGTGAACGTCTCTTTCCAGTTTCTCTTATCATTCACCGTACTGGGAAATTGCAATAATCGATAGCAATTAAAACCATCTGTCGTACGTAACGCACTGGAAAATTCTACTATACTGTAACTAGTGATATTGGATCTGGCATTTAAGAGAGGATATCGGTGTTTTGTAAAGAAAAAATAATTAACATTCTAAAATTCTCACTTCGATCTTCAATATTTCCTGAATCAGTAATGTAAAAAATTAAAGACCATGGAAATATAGAACACGTACATTTGGTTTTCAATTATCTATCCTGTATAAACTACATTTATTTCCACAACTTAATAATACAACCCAATTTAATACAACTATACTAATAACGAAAATTAATTACATGACCAATTTAACCAAATTTTACGATTGCGTTGAGTGCTGCAACCAATTGGTTTCACATATTCTAATTTGAGACAGAGTTACCATTGCGTGTTCATTAGTGTTATGAGAATGAAAAGCAAGCACCGAATAACCTAAATGTACAGAAACCAGCATAGTTTCTTAATTAATTCTCCTCGTTCTACGTGCTACGGTGGAAATTACAACTATAATTTACTTTCCCCGACATACCGTATGTACTTTACGATAAGATACTGCACAGGACGAAAAACGTGTTGTAGCACATGAATAGATTCAGTAATCTGTGCTTTTTTATAATAGCTAGAAACGGGAATATATGTCTCTGCAAAACTTCAGTAGTTTTAAAAATGGTTTGTGTAATAAATTCACGACTAACTAAATATAAATTCTGAAAATTTACTCAACTGTTATTTTGTATTAATTTTCACGTAACATTAAAAATGTGTTCTATTTATAACTTCTTATCATTTTAACACAAAAGGTATGTTGAGACTAGATAACGCATTCAGCTTTAGATAAGCTTGCACTCAATTATGTAAAATAATCAACGCAAAACATTTAATCCATGGATTTTTATACACAAGAACACAAAATTTTCAGCTGTATGAAAACAATAGCCGCAATATCTCAGACACGTCATAGAAATTCGCGTTACTTGGAAATCCACTGTATTGTCCCGTGTCTACAGGAGGAGTACTTGTACAACAACGTTAAACTTCGCATTCGCCTGGGAGTACTCAAACCGGTAAAGGGTTAACGGATCGAACAAATCCATCAACCTGTCGAGTTCAGTCGCAGAACATTTTATCTCTGGCACACTTTAACAAATCCAAGCTGAACCGACGTTAATACATTTATGCCTCGCGAATCGAAAGACCGTAGGAAGAATCAATACCTCGCATAAAAAAGAATTTCCGCACGGGGTATTTTTAGATTAACAGATCCCACAGCCTTGGATATATAAAAGTTGCTCTAAAAATAGGTAACCAATCCCGAAAGCTTATTTACTAATGGGAAATCGGTTCATCGACGTGTAACGGTGTACACGCAAGTACCGTTCTGAAGAACGGGAGGAGGGGGGAAGCGGAATTCCTATTTTTCCGTGCGAATGCAAACTAACAAAGCTGCTTTTATAGTTTCGGTACTTATTTCTTTGCTCTCGAACGAGAAGTATGGTATTTGCACGCTCCAATTTATTCGCCGCAGACAAGAACCAGTATTTGTCAGTCTCAACGTTAACTTTATTTTGTACTGTGCGGTACGTTTCGTTTTGGATTTGAGTCACTGTTGAATAAAAAGTAATTACATTTGAAATTAACCTTTCGAAGGATATCGAGACATACGAATACGTTTTCTTTTATATCAAAATTACGTAACGTCCTCTGCAATTATTATTATCATTATACGAAATTCCAAAATTCAATTAAATTCCACGGGTGTTACTTATGGAATTAAAAAATACAACTGTTTATTATCTGGCATGTAGTAACGTTCGATAAAATGATCAAGTGACCAACGCTTTTATTTGAAATAACTACGCGTCACTAGATGCTTCAAATTCTAAACTACACAACAAGTAAGTGTCTATGGACACAAGTGATTAATAATTCATAACGCGGCGACTAAATTCATTAATGTAATTTCGCACGAACGTATTACCATAAAAGCACCGTTTTCCGGAAGTAAAGAGTTACTACGACGCGCTTATGGGTTATCATTAGCTATTATTAAGATACGCGAAATCGATAATGATTTCTGAAAATATCATAGCGCTTCCTCATAAGTTTCTAAGCATATTGGAATGCAATAACGTCCCACTATACATCGCAAAGATGAGAACGTTGAACATTGAAAGAACGTGTGCAATAAATGAATAAAGACAAAATCCGAATTGAAAAATAGAAATATATTACTCTGAGTAGATTTATTTATTAAATACTAGCTGCAAGTTATAGCTAGTTTAATAATTTGGTTTTTGAACTTCAATTTTGTCACGTTTTTATTTTTATACTACACCATTATGCAATGATAATGTTGACACAATCATTCGAGCTCAAAACAATCGTATAAATACTGCTTTCCTTGAAACTGTCAAATATTACTACTTGTTCTATTATAACATTTGTAAGCCTCTATAGCTAGATATAAGAAATGCCAGTTTATCTAATCTCTTACCTTGCCACTAACCTCCATTACCAATTAATACCTTATCATGACAAACTCTCGACGAACTTTTACGAAACGATTAAATTGTCTTCCTATTATCTCAAAAGCTGAGAAAGAATTCATCAGACGTGATATGCTAATACTTTGACACAACCTCTCGCATCATGTACCACGTTACGTAACGGTGGGATTCGAGAACTCGCATTCCCATATCCGAGAAAATTATTTATATCGGAACAGTGCACATACAGCCGTTGCAAAAAATGTACTGCCGTATCGTGCAGGCCAAACAAAGCGAAGTGCCGTCACAGCGACGATAAGATGTTTTAAAAACACTTGACGTTAGGAGTTGCTTCTATTCGTATCGTTGAAATCTTATCGACGTCGATATACACGGTTAGTTCAGATGACATGTGCGCAAGACGTTACGCGTTGTCGTATCTTAACGCGAATGTGAGTTTTTCTTTTTTTTTTAAATATAAATTTAGCGACTTTAACTTCAGCTAACATTAATAGCGTATAATTAATTTATGTACATTCTCATAAATATCAATTACATTTCGTCTTTTGCAGCTACTCCGCAGTGCCTAATGAGTTTAATGGCACACACTGGCCTTGCGCGGCGGGCGTGCATATGAGTAATGGGTGACCAGTGTGCATTTGGAAAAAGGGTCAATTGAGTATGAACTGTGTAATTGGGAGTCAGACACAATTGATCTGCGAGGCGCGCTCGTGCGTATTACGAAAGGAGGGACTGACAAGGAACATCCGTGAAGTCTTCCACGTCAATTCTGCTGAAACTTTGCATGTGTACAGAATAGTATAAGCAAACAGTCGAAGCGGAAATGAATACTCGATCAAAATCGATGTAAAATTTTCACGCTTGCGATACAGTAAAAGCACTCGCTTACGTGTTTCGGATCCTATTCCGATTTCAAGTATACAATCGAGTAATACGTATTTTACATTTGATTAAATTAAATTTAACAAAACGATGTTTATGTTTGTGATACGATAGTTAAATCAAAAGAGACTGAATAGTATTTGAGAAGTCACAGAGTTTTTGTTAAAAAATTTAGTCCCTATTTAGTAATACAAATACTCTCTACAGAGAGTAATAAACATAATGAAATCTATAGATTGGTACAAACCATACGCCAAACATGTCAATCTATTCGATAGTAACTGTTATTTGGATTGCTTTCTAAAACTAACTAGTTATTGTACAAGTTAATTGTTTCGTTTGATCTCTGGTTTCGAAACATGTTTTGCACATACAAACGGCTAGCCATTAGTGGCTAGGACTCTAGAATCCGTATATACTCATCAACCCCTACATTCCAACCCCCGTTCCGCACAAAAGGCACTTAACCAGGTCATAGCTTCCCTTTGTCGGAACCAAACTCGACCGACGTTGAATTGAATTTAATTCGCAATGTGCAAAACACGTATTTGTGGTTATGGTTCAATGCTTTCCTATATTTCGCTGTCTATTTACATTGCTGTAGAATTGTTTAACTATTCTCAATTTTTTTTTCTATTTAAATTCTATGTTAGCTTAGTTTCCAATATACGTGTGATTTTAATTTCACGTATGTATTTATATTTTAAAATCACTGAAATTTTACGCTATCAAAATTGTCTTTACTATCACAGACTTAGAGGAATATTACATACTCTTACAATTTTATAATTAAGTAACTATTTAAATAAAAACATATTTCAGAGATACACAATTTGAAATCAAATAACGACGCTGATGTCATTACACGACAAGTTTCTTCGAATGAATCTCTAATTATCGTAGTGGAATTTTCGGGTATGGTTAGACCAAAAATAAAAACAATCAATCATTTTCATTTTCTACGTGATATGTACCTTAGAAGTACATACGGATTTTACGATGAATTCAGAACATTTCTTGCTACAGACATTTTTGACAGTAAATCTCGTGCTAAAAACGACATTTTTATCAACATCGCTATTTTATTTTAGAAATCCAAATAAAATTTATTCGTTTATCATTCTATATATGTATAATAAACTTCAACAAATAGATCTTCCGTTAAATTAATTGTTCTAATAAAACTTGTTGAATGTTGAAATTATTGAAAGCTTCGTATCATGCGTCCATGGTGGCTTTCCCCCCTTTAAAAAATCTCGTTAAACTACATAAAAACATCATTAAAATATACCTGTTTGGCATAAGAACCATTAGAAAGATTAACAGGTGAACAATCATCGTCAGAAGTAGAAGGAAAGAAATGCTGCACTCACCCATTGATGATGGAAGAGGATTCATCATTGTTAGGTGGTCCCGACACGTGGACTTTGGGCACGCTGCACGCTTCCACCTGTCCTTGACCGTGGCCATGACCCACTTGCTGCTGATGGCCGTGAGACGCTGTGTATTCATCGCTGTCGCTGCTCTGCGGAGGCTCAGGCCCTATTCCGCTACGAGGTCTAAAAAGACAAATATCGTTGATATAAAATCTGATCATATTTCGTTATTTTTATTATCATCATTGCCATTTTGAATAAATGTAGGGAAACGGGGATTAGCCTCGGCCACCCTTTTTTCTTTTTCATATTTCGCATATAACGTGATTTACAATTGTTTTGTATTTTGTGTACGATACGTCTTACAGAGTTAGAACAAGTACGTTTTGACGAGTATTGAATTTTTCGCGTTGTATCACGTGTGTCACCACGCGACAAATGCAATGGCGGCCAGCTAAATAAGACCGCTCTGCATGTTTTATGTAATAAACGTGACACATTTCACGAATTTAATTTTTCGCAAGCCAAGCAATTGAGTAATATACGTGGAGTATTGTGTAACGTTATAAATAAGTAAATTAAAATATAAGTCGGGATAACTTTCGTGCTGAACGTAATTCACAATTAATTGTTCAGGGACAAAAAGATATAGTTTCAACCCTTTTATCGTATTATATCGTAACAATATAATATATTTCGGTAACAATTCCTCGCAATAACACGAAGTTACAACTGGGTTCGAAGGTTGACGGTAATGGACATTGACCACCGAGTAACTGAGTATACGTTGACTTCTGCCGACTGGACAGTCAATAAGATTTGGTCTTAACGTATGATTCATTCTATTTCAGCTATGAGACAGTTATATTTGACGATGAACCAATACTGGCCTCACACCGTTTGTATTTTATGAAAAAACAAAATCCTAAACCTCTTATTGAAAAACCTTTTATATAAACTAAATTGCTGTGTAACGCGAGTTCCTACAATACGCGACGACTTATTTATATAACGTAATTCTAGAATAATGCGTCATATAATACGAGGAAATTTTTCTGTTTTCCTCGTTTATCATCTACACCGCATTTCATGTCTTCGTCGTGTCATACGAGGAAAATTCTCGCGTATCGCGACTTCCTATGGTCTAATTTTGTACAACGTGGAACGCACCAAGTCCGTTATTCAGGAGTCCACTTATTATGTATATACAGGCTGTTAAAAAAAAACCACTCAATATTTATATGGTATATAGGACAAACAGCTGATCGGAACATAAATAGGAAGTCACACCTGTAAATTTCAACTGTTTATATCTCTATAACGAAGCCTCAGATCGCAAAAAGGTGAAGGACTTTTCGATTTGTACTGAAGACTTGATCCTCAAAAAAGCATGAATTGAATTTTTCACCGCTTTTAATGAATTTCTGAAAAGCATTCTCGAAGTTAGCTTATTTCTGGGGAACCTGGAGTGGCCTTACCCCTTAAGTTGCTTTCTTTTTTCACTTCTGGTTGCGCATTCTCGTGTTGCGAAATTATTTCATCTTTAAACACAATATTCTTATCACCCGAACAAGCATCTTCCCACGTCGTCGTGTCTATCATGATTTCAAGTATCAGAAATTGCTCCTTAGGTTCCAATTCTTTCTGGATTTCAAGATATGGAGCCAGACATTCGTGCAATCGTCTCTCAAATTCAGCGGACCGTTCGGTCGATGGATCATTTTCCGCGAAATGAGTTTCCAGCATTCTAGCCAGCAATTCGAATCCGACGTTGAGACTCTTCAAGGTAATGTTCTTCTCTGATTCGTCGAACGTTTCCTCCGAACTTTCATCGCCATCGTTACTCGTAACATTCGAGGCAGATTCGTCAGCCAATTGCACCAATTTCTCTTCGTCTAACTCTTTATCGTCGTCGATTAATTCGTAAATGTCCTTCTCGTTCGTGTCAACGAATCCCTTTCCGCCCAAAGCTCGAGCAACGTCTAGTACACGAACAATTTCCGTGGCCACCAGTGTTAAATGGCCCTCCATCGTAACTACTCCTGGCCAGATGCGTTTCCAGGAAACATTCAACGTCGAAGGTTGCAGGTCCTTCACGCACGAACCGAGAATTTCCACCGAATCCAAAATAGAAAACTCTTCCAACAATTGTATCGACGTTTCGCTGCGATGCATTCTATCCATAATGAATTCAAGCGTTCGACGTATGTAATACAGTTTCAATGTCTTTATTACACCCTGGTTTAGCGGTTGAATAATCGGATGGTTCAAATTTCTCGGATAACACGGCACGTCGTCGATTATCAACAAAATCTTCAAGTCGATGTTTCTCCTATCGGTGTAATTTTCTACCTCAGGGACAAAACAGTTGAAAAACCAATCGTGGAATACGCCACCCGTCGTCCACTCCTTTTCATTATCTCGCCAGTGAACAGGCAACCGAAACTCGCCGAGTCTTTCCATCTCGGCCGAGTTTGAAGAGCGATTAATTAACATGGGCTTAGTTACGTAATCCTCCGACGCGTTGCTGCACAAAAGCAGCGTTATTCTGTCCTTGGCAGCCTCGAACTCGGAAGCGGTGCGCTCGTTTTTCGAGATACAAGAACGATGGGGCAATCTCTTCCAATAGAAACCGGTTTCAGCGACGTTGAACGCCCGATCGGCCGTATAACCAACACCCTCGATCGTTTTCACCAGCTTCTCCGAAAATTTCTTAGCTGCCTCCGTGCCACCTGCCGCTTGTTCCCTGCGAGTTATCAGATTCTGCAGAGGGAATCGATCTTTGAACCTCTCGTACCAGCCTTTGCTAGCGCCGAATTCGGATCTGGACCGTTCGTCGCTCTTCTTCTGTCTTCTTGTTCTTCTGGATGCAATCCTATATCCGCATCATTAAACAGTTCTCCATTTTTGGCATCAGCTTGTCTTTTATGCGAACGACTCTGTTCAAGCTCACCGACGACCCGAGTTTCGCTACGGCTCTTATCTTATTCTCGTTTCGTCGGATCGTTCGAACCGTCGATTCGTTCGACTCCAACTTCCTGGCGACGGATTGCAATTTTTCCCCGCTCTTCAGCCGATATAAAATTCGGATCTTGTCCTCCAGAGATATAAACTTTCGATTTCGGTGGTCATGGCTGAGGAAAAATCTGTTTTTCTGTACACTTTTCCAAACTTTTGTGTACAGTCTTACATACTATGTTACCACGTCGAATTTAAGGGGTCACTCTACTGTGATGGCTGAAATTATAACCGTACAATATTTTGTTGATCCTTTTCACGATCAAAGTTATCTCCTAAAAAAAAAAAAACGTAGGTGGGGAATGAAGATGATTCCAGTTCTTGTAGTGTCATAAAGCAAAAAAATCGAAATGATTATTATTCTATAGGTTTATCGCTATAGTCGAAAGTGATATTAATCATTTTCATAATAAACTAACAAAATGGCGAAGCTTTTTAACCGACTTCGAAAAGGAGGAGGTTACTCGATTCGACATGTATATTTCATTTTTTTATAAACAATTTTTAAAAATCGTCTTTTTCGTGGTATAAATCATTTAGAAAAAAATGATTCCCGATGATCCATTTTGCTGCCACTACGTCCCTGCCGAGATTTGCAGTTTCTTACAAGCAGCGATGAGCAAAATCGTAATCGCAAATACGAATACGATTGTAATCGAATGTTTTCGAGTTGTGATTACGACCCAATCATAACCCTTTTGAACATAGGGGCGCGCGGGATTAGCATGCGCTGTGTACCCCTTAGCTACGCCATTGAGAAGGATAACTAATAAACAAACTAAACCTGCGGTCGAGTGCGGACTAGGAAACGCAACGCAACATTCATGGAAGAAAGAAACGTAAAAGACTATGGCGGACCAAAACTGAAACGACCAGGGATGAGAACGTGTTTTGAAAAAGTCACACCTGCGATGAGTATTGTCGTAGCTAGCAGTCCAGTAGAGGGGCGCCACTGTCCCACGTTACTGCTACACAGTCGCATGCAAGAACCGAGACACGGAAATTGGGTCTTCTCACGCGGAACGGAAACTTGAACTATTTTAGATTTCCTATGTCTGCCTCTTGTTTCTCATTTTGTGCAGCATCGAGGAGAACCTTGGCGGCTGTTCTTTCAATGCAACGATCAACCCCGAGGAAGCTCGCTCGGTCAATGCGATCGCAGCATCATCCCTCTCGGAAGCACGCTCACGGGATTAGATTGAATTTTCGACCGTTGACGTTCGAGTGGGTTCGCGCTCTCTTAACCGGTAAGGTTCACTTTCTCCCTCGTGCTCGTGAAACAACGATCGATATATATTAGTCGGCGCACTTTTCGTGATATTCTCGTACGTCTTCTACCACGGAGTACCCGTAGATTCCTCTCATTCGAGCGCAGTTCGATCGTTTTAATCGTTACACCGAGAGAGGTCTCGATCGACTCTCGCGAAACGTGGCGTAATCGAGTAAACGTGAACGAGTATGTTTCGCAAGCGTTTCACAGCGCACCGAAAATACGGCAATGCGGTGCGTGGAAGCGTGCTGCAGACCGCGCTCGTGAAACTCCTCGCCAGCCGACGACACTTCCGCGGATGTACACCAATGGTACAGCGCCGTTCGATGCGCGATGAACGCACACTCAGCTGATTCGGCGCGTCTGCGCCAGTCCTGCCAACTATTGACCCAGTGGTTCTTAACCACCATGCCGTGGCACACTACCGTGCCATCAACAGCCGGCTTGCGTTCTGCCACCAATGTTTTACAATATATTACAAGAACCTAGATGCCCGAGCTATAATAGGGTGTCAGTGGGCCTCAACGGACATCTAAAGGAATTTAATGGAAGAAATTAAGGAATAACGTTAAGTATTGTAATATGATTTGGGATAAAACACTCGTGCGAGACTGGTGATTTGTAGCAAGCAAGACTGGACCGATAGGTGCAATAATCGATATAAAACAGATTACGTACATTTATAAAACAAACAACAACAACATTTCAAGAATTGCGACAGCACTCACAGGAAGAGGCAGCGAACTGGGGCTTACCGATTTGAATCAGCTTTTAACGCAGTATAGTGCTCAATTAGGAGAGTATTTGAGTAAAGCAGTAAGGTGCACTACTCCGGAAAAATTAATGAGAAGAATTAATTTAAGAAAAAAAAAAAATATACATGTCGAATTGAGTAACCTCCTCCTTTTTCGAAGTCAGTTAAAAACTATCAAACCCGCGTATCTTCGATTCCGTCGAAATACCTAATCGCGCGCTAATCGGGCGCTGCGATTGGTCGGTGTTTTTCGTTAATAATTCAAAAATGAAGCCCCCACTGACATTTTTGCAAAGGAAATTGTTGTTCAGAATCGTCTCAACTACTTCCCGTTTCCGGCTCCTACGCGAGTTTTGGGACACCCTGTATATATTCATTCATTTTTAACTTTCCGATTTATTTTTAGGAATATGTTAGGTGCACAAATAAGTTCGGTGCCTTTACATATATTCAGCCGTAATTACATTTCAAATTGAAATTTTTTCCCCGCCGATCGGTGTCTTAAGGTATCAGCTTCACGCTACTAAATTCACTATGTAACTTTAACCTAATTGGTATACAAGGTGTCCCAGTCTAAGTAATACAGAGCTTTTGGAATGCAACGATTGCCACTTTCGAGTCTTGAGGAAAAGGGTCTGTTTTTCCTTAAAGCAGAAAGTGGGGTGGGGTCCTAGCAGAGACAGAAAGCGATGATCCTCAGTCCGTCGAAATAAGTCAAGTGGTACGGGTCGTCGTGAATTTCGGACGTCTTTCCTCTAACATTCTTATATATGTTGTAAACCTTTAGAAGATAAAGTTTATAAAAGTACAATTCTAACAAGAGCTCTAACTCGAAAACTATCAGCCGAGTGCAAAATTTCAAGTATGGAAATTGCATGGTAAAATGCGAAGTTTCTGCATCAATGAAACCGCCCGGGGCCGAACCGAGATTTTTCCTTGATAATTAGCAAACTTTGAAGCGTTATAGCTTGAAAACTATTAAAAATCGGGTAAACATATTAAAGCTTAATGAATTCGTCTTGAAAAGTACTATCGCATGGTATAAAAAAAAAAATATATAGTTTCAATTGAAAAACGAAACTTGACCATCATATCTCGTTAAATAACAAAGTTGACAAAAATTCCTTCACGCTGAAGCACGAGGCCCGTTTTACCATGCAATTTCCATATTTGAAATTTTGCATTCGGCCGATAGTTTTGGAGTTAGAGCTCCGTATTAGGCTGGGACACTTTGTATGTCTCTCAGATACCCACCCCCCTCGCTGCCAGCCCATTCGTATTTCTTTTGCCCGTAGTTTCGCCAGAGTAACCCCGAACACCGGTGTAATATGATCCGAACCGATTGTTACGCTTCTGTCGAGTGTTTTCTTTTTCTCGGACCTCTTTCTCCTTTCGCTATCTGTCCTTTTCTACGTTCGACGCTCGACGCGTGTCAAGTGTAAACACATAAAAACACCTCGAGTGCAATGTTTTGGGTCTCCGATTTTGCATGCCTCATTCAGTCCATACTGTATCTTCTAATGTTGTGCCAACAAACTTCGAGTGTAGAGAAGGACAGCGAATGAAGAAGAGGACGGAGCGACATGCGAAAATGGCGACCAACACCGGGATTATTTCGGTGAGACATGTAGTAAATATGTTGCGAATTACGTCGTGTTTGGTCTCGTTTTAATCAGAGAAATGTCAGGAATACGATGGTAACAGTTTTACAACAAAAAACGGTAATAATAAAACAAGTTTGATCGTTGCATTAGCATTGTCTCATCGAGATATCCGATCCCGGATAATCTTACTGTCCATTTATCGTAGAGAAACTTGTGCATTTAAGGAGACTGTTGAATTATATACATACATTTTCGCGTATTATAATGCGTATAATCGAAAGTAACATATTTAAAATGATTATTAGTAACTTTTATTTAGTATGTTTTATCAAGTGAGACAATATTTTAAAAATAAGTAGCAAATATACGCTATTGATTAAAAAAAGAAATATTATTAATGTACGTGAAACAATACCTATCGACCAATTTTTCTCAAAATTTATTCAAGTCCCGAGATGATAAATAGATCCTTTTTTAAAGACAGTTTTCAATTCCACGTAAAAAGCAATATTTTAATTCTACTGTAAGGGGTTCGCTAAAAACTTTCTTTCGTCATGGTATCCACATAAAATTGAAGTTTGAGAAACACTGCTCGAATGTATACAACAACCCAGCAGTGACGTAACAAGTCGAGCACGACACCCGCGACGGATAAATTATTGCGCTCAGATGTGTCCTCGCAAGATCAAGGTAATCACCGTCCAATATACTGCTCTATGTTTTTAATCGGCATCAAGCACACAACAAACGACCTACAGGTCCTTCCACGATCGAGTGACACTTTCTCTCTAACCGAAATCTCGAGATAAATTATGATCCGAAGGGAACATTAAAATCCAACAACTCTCCGAAATGTCAATTTCAGAGGGAAGCTTATGAAAACAGTAAACAACACATTCCTAGCCAACTTGTCACGTATATACACTTGTCCGTGTATAATATATATATACACGGATTCTTTCTTGAGAGATTCACTTGGCGAGAGGGAATTCTCTCGCGGTAGTATCGTTTTGGTTAAACACACCTCTCTGTCATGGGAAGCTTCTTCTTCCAGAAACAACGTAGTACTCTCTCTTCAATGGAAAGTCATCGATGACGCTGGTTCGCGGAAATCGTTATCCCCTCGCGGATGTGCTCGAAGGAAACCGAAGAAGCGTCACAAGCACAGTACGCGATAGATCAGAGAAGACTTACGTGGGCATCGACACGGCTGGGCAGCCGAGTTGCAGGAGGTTCCTGGCGAGGTATTCCGGCGCAGGTGCGTCGATCGCAGGTACGGACTGCCTGGCTTGGCGTACTGGCGTACCATCGAAATTGCTTGTCCACGAAACGGACGACGGTGATGATTTTCCATCGTAGGACGACACGTTCAATCTAGTACGATCAATGTTACTCGCGTCCGAAGACCTGGGTATCCTTAACGAGCCGCTACGTCGCAGCTGCTGCGTGCCCAGCTCGCTATCTGAAACGACCAAACCTTTAATCGTCCTCGTTGATCTTTTTTAACTACCTTGGGTTCACCGAGTTCGTATGATTTGATTTATTCGTGCCCAAGTTCACGATGTTAATCTTTTTCGACCTGACGGGTATATGAATTGACCTCTCTAGTTGAAATGACCGTAGCATTTAACCCTTTCACAGCGGCTTTCGGTTTCGCTTTTAACACTTTAATAAAGTCAGTAGTATAATTACAATAAAAATTAGTAATCACACAGTCTCGATCTAAACAACTGTAATTTTCATATAAACACTATTATATTTCCGTAAGTTTCTCAGAAATTGTGAGAGAGGATTCGATAATAGGCAACAAACCATCTAATCGACTAATTTGTATGCAAATAACGAGTCCGTGAATCGAACACTATTATGTTACAAGAAATTTCTTGTAAGTACGAGCTAAATAGTAATTATCGAAGTTTTTTCACTTCGCTTCACTTTTTGCAAGTATGCAATATGGAAGTGAATGCTAATTACAACGATAAAAAATTGACAACGGGGAAATTGTTCGTAAACATGTTATTATTTATGGGTTCGTTGCAAAAGATTCTTCTTGTACACCGAGTAATTATGTTCCGGATAAAATGTTCAATTGAAACAATTTTACTTTGTTAAGTATTCAACGCACTGCTGTTCTTCGAGGTTTATTATTAGTAAATTAAAATTAAGGATAGTTATAACTGTATGATAAGTATAGTTAACGTGTCGCAAATGGGCTTTAGGAACTGCAGTCCAGAGACCTCTGCCAGCTAGAGAGTCCCCAGAGATTAATTTGTGACAATTTGGCGAATTCACACGCAAGCATGAAACATTACAAGCTTCTGGTATCTACACTCTCGTGGTAAACAATGGATTAACTACACCATTCCTTTACGGTGAAATAGCACTACGGATTTACCTAGTGTAAACGGGTAGCCCAGGGATAACAAAATCTTATTCTGACACTGGTCGTAACAATTATGATTGATAAAAGACAAATATATATTAGGTAGACTGCAAAGTAATGTCGTTTCTTTTACATTAAATTCAAACAAATCTTTAATAAATTATCGTTTAATTTTATGAGCAAGTATTTAGATGTTTTTAGCGTTTCATCACCTGAGTAATGTCCTCGTCCTGACATGGTTGTAAACGTGTATGACTTACTTCGCGGTGGAAATAAACAAGAAACGGCTCGAAGTGGTCGAGAACGCGGCAAGAAGTTACGCGAACTGATGGTCTGTTGAATGAGTAGCGACTGATGTTTAAGAAACAGGTGTGGTAATGTTAGGAAAGAAGCGATTCTAGCCTATTCCTGGCGGCGATGCTTTAATTCGTTTAAAACCCTCTTGCATCACGTCAACCTTAGTATTAGTGTACTATGTCTTCGGTGGGCCGTTAGTTACGTGAAAGGCATGCTTCTGTAATCAAATCAACGCCTACGATTCGATTGGTATCGTTTAAACTCACCTCGTATTTCATAAATTCGTAGTGCCATGTCGCATTACAAACAAAAAAATCTCTCTGTACCCGAGAAATCTCTACGACGCGAAAACTTGATCGAATCAAATCAAGAAGCGAAGGAGCTAATCCGAACAGAATTTCACGACGCGTCGTCTCTTGCACAAGACTCGCGACAATTTGTTCGTCTATAAAAAGAAAACGAAACGTTGATTTTTCATGTTTCCGTTTGAACTGCGACAAAAGAAGAAACCGTGCCAATATTTGAGCGACGACCTCGTGGACCTCTATCTAACGACTGACAACTCTCGAGCGTCTAGCAAGGTACAAGGGCAGTCACGTTTTTGGCATTTGGCCGCGCATCCTTGCCGTGAATACCGCATTTCTCTGAATATTTGCGACACGTACGTCGCCGCTTCGCGAATCTCACCTGATTTCACAGTTATTTCCGGCATTGCTCGCGTCCAGGGAATTTCACGATGAAATAACATATACGCGGAACACGTTGAAATGAGAGCGAGAGCGTGAGCGACCCGGCGCGCGACGTGCCGATTCCTCGGTGACGTTTACTCATCGGGAAATACCTGAGTCTGGCAACAACTACAGGTACCTATGCAGCGCAGGTTGCGTCATGCGGCAAAGCTTGGGGGGGATCGAGAGACGAGGACCACATTTTGGAAAGTATACGCAAGATAGAACGAAGAGAATTTTACTTTACTGAGCGAAAATGTAAAAATGTTGGAGAAAACTAAATCTCGCGATTAGGATTGTTCTTTCATGAAGACTACTCTGAACATTCTATTCTTAAAGACACATTGTCTTAAACATACATTTTTCTCTATCGAAAAACCAATATCAAGCTCGAATAAGGAACATCGTGTTCGTAAAATTAATCTATTATACGCTGCTGTCGTCTCTGCTGCAGTTGTTGTGTCAGTAGCCTAAGGACGCTTTTTAGCATGGTTCAGTATACAACTATGAATAATTTTAACGTTATGAAGTTCATGAAAAAAATATCCCTGTCGTCCATAAAAAGCTAAAACCACCACTTTAATAAATTTATACAGATGCTACTGTTGACAGCAAACACTCTCCGTGTTGACAGGGTCTTCCAATCTTTTCATTTACGGCTGGAACCTTCGCTATCCATTATGGTTGACGACTTACTATTATCGAGATACTTTGTTCTTTTACGGACCAGTACTATACTTGGTCCAGTTTTACGGACCAGTACTTGGACTATACTAAACGTGATGCAGGAAGTAGAGAACCGATCCGGAGGAGCCGATCATCTTCCTCTCGAATCAGATCCACCAGGAGGACGGCAACCGACCTTTCTGTCCAGTTACACAGTTGGTCACTACACTTATCACACGAAGCAATAGTGACCAAAGTGGTGAACGGAGTTGCGAGTCCAATATGGACCTACGAAACTCGGGCCCAAGCGGTAGGCATCGACGCGCACTAAACAGACCAGACTGATGCTTGTAAACAATCGCAATACTTAAGTAACTCGTCGCGAGTCTGACTCGCGATATTCATGTTGGGCTCAAAATCTACATCGCGAGTCTGACTCGCTAAAGTACAGGAAGGGGTTAATAATTGTTTGGTAGAGGACAGACTCTCGTACATCTATACCTTAAAACTAATCATAGCCACCACTTAACCCACAAGCATAGATAAAGATTTTGCCCAACTCTGATTTCATTGGAATCATATATTTCCATTTATCCAGAAAAGCATATAGACAAGTTAATGGACACGAAAACGGTATCGCCATCTCGCGGCGGTGTCCGAACTAATTTTTCATATGTATTCCTTAATACATATCGTATTATTAAATAAAAAAATACAAAAAAATGTCGCGCCATCTCTGGGTGAACTGCCCAAGTTTGTCGTGAAGTAGTTTCCACCTCGCGCTGCTAGATGTCGCAACCGACATGTAATTATTCAAAACATAAATTCTGTACTTTTCTCGGCATATAACTGTAATTTTACATCATAATTATCATAATTCAACATCAAATTGTTGATTTGAAGACTAACAATTGACTGATATCAAATATTTGAATAAATGAAAATATAAAAAAAGTGGCGCCATTTAGCGACGCAAAGTCGGAACTATTTCACGACAAACTTGGAAGGTTCACCGAGAGATGGCGCCACATTTTTCTGTATTTTTATTTATTTAAAGAATCAGAGGGAAGAAACGGATTATGATTGTCGAGCTGATGGAGATTTGAATTTTATAGAATATTGTTAGTAGATTCTTTAGAATTTAAGTAAGATTAGAAGGAAGATTAAGAAGAAAAAGTAAAAGAAAGATTAAGAAAAATTAGACCTAAGAGGAATCGCCCAAAAACTGGAAGGAATCGCCAAACGGTATATCATAACCTAAAATAGCAAAGCCATATGGTTTCCAAAGTTTCTGGGAGCCTTATGGCAACACAAGGCAACCAAAAGCTGAGGAGAATAAAGGAAAAGGACAAAGAAAGCGTCCACCTATCGGGTATAGGTGGAGCTGAGAGGGATAAATTAAAAAGAAAAATAGAAACTAGCGAAGTAGGCGACTACAGGGAAATAACAATATTTATTTAAAAATTGCTGGAACCCTGGGATGGCGATCGAAGGGGTCTGAGTGCGGAACCGTAAAGAAATCCCTTTATAATTGTGAAATAGTGTAGTCCAGCAAATCTCTACAGTGAGATTCTTATTTCTTTTTCGGTTATATTCCAAACTACGCGATATAAGTGTGTAAAAATAGAGTGGGAGCAAACCACTGAGAATCCCACATCTACGGGCTACACAGCCCGTGGCGTGGGTAACGCGACCATGATGCCGTCCATCAATCTGGACAATGAAACAAACGAAACATGGACAGAAGTCATTGGAAAAAGACAATTCAATACAAAGGAAGGACCACGTAAAAGAAAAATGAGCAGTGACTTAACAATTGGATGAGAAAGAACTTCTGGCCTCAATACCACTATATAGACTACAACGAAAAGGAGTGCTGAAAGGCTTTTCCATAGACCTGGAAGTAAATGACACAGTTAGTCAATCCGAGTCGCCATGTAGAATTAAAGAAGCCAGACGATTAAATCGTAGAACAAAAAACTCCCAAACAGGAGCAATCGAATGGATACCATGTGAAACAGTGGTACTCACATTCGAAGGTACAACTCTCCCAGATTACATCAAACTATACGGCCTTTACAGAGTAAAAATAGAGGTTTACTTTGGTTTAGAGGTTAAAATTTTCATGCCCAAAGATGGAAAACCCAAAGTGCCTACGTTGCAACATGGGACACAGCACATTAAATAAAAACTCCGCGGGACTGAAAAAACAAAAAGAAATCTGCACCACAATGGCTTATAGAAAGCTCAGTTTCTGGGAAGCTAAAAAAATATTAGGTGAAACTACACAACGCTCAAACCAACAACAATCTGTAATACAAAATACAATCGAAAACTACCCACCACTTGAAGAACAACCGCAAGAAAAAATAATACAATTAAAGAGAATAGGAGGTCAAGAGAGGCCACCTGTAAACACAATTGCTTGGAAGAAAATCACAAACAGCATCTCAGATATAAGTACAAACATCGACACAAAAAGCAAAACTGCAATAATCGAAGACAGAAAACTTAACCACCAAAAGACCAAAGAAGAAAAGCCAACCAGGAAAGTTAACACTGAACTACTGGATGCAGTAACAACTGCCCCCAGCACTAGTAAAATCATACAAACCCGAACACAACCAAATTGTACTACTCCAAATCTCATAATAAAAACCACTCAACCAATCAAACAGTACAAACCCAAGAATTCATCTTAAAAAACTCAAATAATGGACAATAGATTGTACATAATCTTGTGGAATTGCAGGAGTATAAACACAAAGAAAACAGAAATCCAACAGCTATTACATACAAACGACATAATTATTTGTACAGAAACTTGGCTAAAACCCAAAACCAAATTTTCACTGAACTTTTCTAACATGTAACAATGAAACCGGAATTAAATAGGACTTGATTTATGAGAAATGTGACGATCGCACGCGCCTAATGACCGTTCCCGGTAGACTGTGATAGTTCAGTTAAAAGTCTAAAGGTTTATTTTTGGTCAGATTGTCGCGCCAAAGGGGGAACAACGTGGCCAATGTAGCGTGTATACGTAATTGCGTGAAAACGATTGGCTTTGGGTGATGTAAACGGTTCGGCTTAAGAACCCTACGACGTTCTAACGGTGACTAAAAACGCATGATTACAAAACTAACATTTTTTTTCTTTCATATTTTATCAATATTCGACTATACATATTTGTCTCGCGATAATACTTCCCTATAGCCTCAAAAGACACTTTTTCTTCTGTATCACGCAATTGTACTAATTCTCTTGAACGTCGGGCAGCGTTTGGAAAATCAAACGCAAACCGATTACCACTTTTCTTCGATAATTACGCAATATCGCGTTCAAACATTCTCCAAACAATACATGGTAAACGTTTCAAAAATAAGTATCAATACTCGTTCCATTTCAACTACATCGTACGTTTCTTACTTATTGTTAGATACGTACGATCGTACGTAGATTCTTACTTATTAAAACGGCGCTATATTATTTATGCGCAAGAGGGGAGGGAGGGCTTTCGTCGCTCGAATGGATCCGACGAGAGAGCGCTATCGAGATACAATTCACGGGTAGTATACGATTAGGAATAACGTCTGCGTAGAATACAGAGTAAAAGTTATTGCGTGATTTTTTACAGGTCTACTTCAAATCACCAACAATAGTTTCTATTTTAGTTTAAACTGATCTCGAAGAACCTCGTTTGTTCACCAATCTTTATACCCACAGACTTCAATTATCATCGACACTTGATTGTACACAAATAATCTTGTATTCTAATAGAATTGTGTAAACTGTTCCGATAAGATATTTTTTGGGCTATTACTTGTGTGTTGTTTAGTAAAAACGACGAACACAAAAGAAAGAAGCAATAACGAGTATTATTGTAATATTGCGATCGGCGAACAACATATTAACAGACATCATTTTATTATAGAGTGATGTTCGCATATTGACCGTCCAAACCGTGGATATATTTTTCCTTCATAACAAACCGAAGACAAAGTTACATACTAGGGAAAAGCTAAAAACAAGGACGGAAGAGAAAGTCAGAGAGGATGTTGAATCATTATTAAACTCAACTAATGACGCAAACAATCCTAAACTAATAAGATACATCTCAAACTTCCAATAAATTATATTTAACGTGTTGGTAAACAGGCAATGTCAATGAAAACAGTTCTCCGTGAAACAACATCGACGAAAACAAAGTCGAGGAAACGTTTGTCGACGATGTAAAATAGACCTGTTTTTTTACAGTGGCACTCGATTTATGCCCGGTATGAGTATGATTATACAGCTTAATGCGCGCGAATCATCTTTTATTTAAAAGTACAATTTCAACGGCTAATAGGATCACGACCTTATTTCGAATCCGATATTTCTGAGAAACTTGTAGAACCTCTCGACGAGCATCTTTTCGTGCTGATCTCGTTTCGTTGCAAGATCGGCGATCTTTTCGGTACGCGTGCGAAAGGCTCCCACAAGAAGGTCGTGGCACAACGTCACGTCATCTGTCGCGAGCGACTTTTTCTGAACATCTTTTGCCTCGATCGACTTATCGACAAGCTTATCGTCCCTGAGGCAGGAATGCTTCGCATACGACGCGATGAAACGCACCAGGAGATGAGCCAGGAACCTACGATGACACCAAAGAGCCTCGTAATCGTTGTACATGCAAATGGTGCTTTCGTTCACGCGACATTCTTGCGCCCAATACGAGAAAGCGGAGAAGTAAGTTTGCTGTTTCGTTCTTGAGGAAGATGGCCTGAATTCCGTGGGCATCGCGTCGAACAGCCTTTGCAATTTATGCCTGTCCCCCTCGTCGCTGATGGTGGACTCGATGTAAGCGTACAATTCATCTTTGCATCGCTTGTCGTCGTTCGGGCACGTTATCAATGGCTCTCTCAGCGGTTCTTTGAACTCGAACATGTATTTCTGTAATAAGAACTGCCGATAGGAAAGCCCACTGTAATCGGAGACATGTCGTTGACACCAAGCAAGGGAATTCTTCCACTCGTTTTCGAGCGTCGGATAAGTGAATCCTCGCGACTCACGAAGAGCCATCACGTGACGCCTGTGACTCCACGCGTCGTAGTTGTTCCCGTACCTGTCCGCGCATATAGCAGCGATGTTTAACTCGGTACAAAGCGGTGATTCCGTCGAATCAGGATCGTAACGGCTGTCTTTCGCGTTCAGCACGCAAGACAGTAACCACCGTCGGTAGGCGAACGCCTCGAAGCATTTTGGCTTATGGTAAAGCACCAACCGTGAGAACGCGAATTCCTCCGACGGCTCTAGCTTGTGATTTCTTACCAGCTCCCGTCGCATGTTCCAGAACGTCGTCACTTCGGGATTTAATAGAAGAGCGCCTAGCAACCATTTTGCTATCGTGTTAGGTTCTTCCCGTCTGTGTTTGTTCTGACGGAGTTCGAAAAGACGACGATGAGCGTAGCAGTATAACGGTTGGACGCACCATGATGCCAATCCAAGACAGTCCTCCTGATGAAACACTGGCGATTTATTTTCGTTATCTTCCGCGGGAACTATCTCGAAACTTTTCCTGTAATCACATAGAAGAATTCGGGTTTTTAATTTCTGTTCTGGCCGAATGCTCCACTGTACGTTGCTCTAACGTGACGTTCATTCGGCTCAACTATGGTGCTTGGTTGACACTTTTCACATAAATTCGTGCAACTGTTTCTGCCACACAAAACGGTTACGAATTCGCAATAAGTAAAAACCCTAGGTTTCGAATCAATCTGAAGTTTGTTGATATGTTTATCTCGTTTTCTCTTTTAAAGTAGAGATGGCGAGAAAAATCACTAACAGTGATTTTTCACGGTGATCACACAATCACGACCGTGATCCGGAAGATGACGTTTCAGAAGCGGTTCATGTTAACCCTTTGTACTCTGCACCATCTCGTTGCAAAACATGCGAACAGGAATCGCATTACATAAAATAGTCTAACTTTGGAAACGTGTCGTTTTTGGTATTATTAGACTTGATTATAAATTCTTCTAGCTTTCTTGATCGGTCGATACCACTATAGGGGTTAATTGTTATCGTTAGTGTTTCGCTGTCTCCCCTTAGTGGAAATTCAAGAAACTACAAATGAGTCAAATTTAAATTTTAGTAAAATTATATTAACATTGCTTTTAGACTATATTATAATACATATATAATCTAAGAACAACATAATTCGTGAAAAGTGAAAAGAATGTTGTTTACCAATCAGAAGCGATCACGAACAATCACGAATCACTGTGAAAAATCATCGTGATTGAATCACGAGTGATTCAAAAGTAGCAGTCCACGCCATCTCTGTTTTAAAAAAGGAAACGAGACAAACACATCGGCAAACTTCAGATTGATTCGAACCCTAGGGTTTTGCCCATCTCTGCGAATTCGGTAACAGAAATTCTTTGACACCAATGATTCAATAATCGGTTTGAACATATTCTGTAATATTCTACATATTTTTGTACATTTGACGATAGTAAATGGATAAACGGTAAATTGTAACAATAATTATAACAATAACTCTTCAAGAAATCATTCAAAATTCAACATATTATACACGATCAAATATGTCTTCTGATTAGATACAATATAACAACAATGAAAGCACGTTATTTCATTTAAGAAAAATGTGGATGAATTTCGGAAAATGTTTTTCCTTTTGAAACAGAATGATTATAAACGAAGATTTCTTTCAGGTCCAAGCTTTAACACTCACTCTGTATACACATTTTTTATTTCCACTCTTAAAAGTTATAATTTGAAATAATGTAAATCATATAAATTATATTAGAAATGCTTGAATTATATGTCAAAAATATAAATATACGAATTACATAACCATGTAAAGACTGTACAGAATACTAAAAAACTGACAACTTCGAGATACGAACAACGTTGCTGTAGTTTGCATCGTATTTTTGGTGGAAATAATTTTGAATAAAAATATGTATATCATTCATATTCGTTATCAGGACACGATACGTTGGCTATGCAAGCAATTCTAAATTCACGGCACAAATGGACGCACATACGCAGGGACGCACACTGATCGTAATTATTAAGATTTAATAATCGTGATGGCGCCAGTTTCCTATTGTAGACATCAGATACCAACATTACTGATACTGTATTTACTATGCAAACCTTTCGCGAAGCGTCGTATGTACGCGTGTCCGAATAAAACGTACAGCGACGATATTTCATGAAAAGAAAAAAAAGCACACCGACCGTACTGTTGTATTGTCAATGCAACGGACACACCGACGCGTCGAATCTACGAATTTAATGGCACATTTCACAGATATTTTTAAAGACTCCGCCCTCGTAACTCGTAATGTATCTAAGAAAAACACTCACAGCGACGGATTCTTCTTCACCACATTTTCGATGTCGGAAAGGATTTTCTCTGCCGCCGGGAAAATATCGTCTTGCATTGTAATCTTGACACTACCGTTCGTTACATTGCTCGGGGAATCAAGTGTAAACCAATACACAATTAACCCTTCTGTTTCCTTGCTGCACCTTTCAATGCAGGCACGATGTAGCGTTTTTCTGCGGAAGTGTTGGGGGGATATACTGCGATGCCGTTTGAAGTTTCCTGCAAGTCTCGAACATTCGAAATCAGATGGCGCGAAATTATTAACACGGAAACGTGCTTGTGAAAAAACAAGATCTGCATGAAAATATTTTCGTAAACGAATGTAATGCACGAACACGATTGCAAATAGTCTTGCTACTGCTCTATTAAAATGATCGTTATTAATAAGTTTTGAAGTATAAATTTATATATTTGTATCGATGATTCACATAACTATTATTGTTGCTGAAAAGAAAACATTTTGATATAACACACTGAGATAATGATTGTTATAATTATAGCTGGATAGAATTTGAAATAAAAATTTTCGTCTTTCGTAATACGATACAAAATTAATCCAAGTGAAACAATTAATATTTATTACTAAAATACATCGAAGTATTAATATTTCTTATATATTACATTTTATCCTTTTTTTTATGGAGAATTTGTATTCAATTTTAGATTCTTGTTGACATTAAATGTGAAATAAATAATTAAATCTTGATAAGAAACTGGCTTATTATACCTTTAACAAATTTTAAAGGTATCACGCAAACTGGATATGTATTTCGTAAAAGGTGTTTATAATCGTCACAACATAGTAAAATAGCTAATAATATTAATATAAATAATTTTCGATGGTTATAAATGTTTACCCATTAGTCTTGATCATTGTCACGTTATAAGGCCATTACTAGGTGGGATACAGTGGGATACGATACGAGTGAGTCTCCGGCTAGAAGTCGGTATAACCTAAAAATTACAGAGTTTCTCTGAAATTGATTAGTAACTACTCATCTTACCTTATAAGGAAAAACTTGTTCAATCAGTGATCACTTCATTTTCTGCAGACTAGGTATAATATCTCAATTAGAACAATGTCTGACCCTCGCATAAGAATTCTAAAAATTAAAACTGGAGTAGTGAAACGTCTCGCGAAAGAAAAAGTCACGTATGAGAAAGAAGCATCACAGCAACGTGAAAGGATACAAAAATTGAAGGATCAGGGTGAGAATATTTGAAAAAATGCGACTAGAAATATGTTGCATTTTTTGTTAATGCGATCCTTTCAATGGCTGTGTTATTTGTTAAAACTGTTTTGTATATTTGTAAAATATTTGGTTATTCACATAAGGATTAATTGTAAAGTTAATATGTCACTAGTTATAACACTTGTAAATGCACTTTTAACATACAAAATGCTGCAGTTAAAGATTTTCACTTGTCTCAATGGATCTCAAAGACATTTATATTGACATATGAGACAATAGAATAGATTTTATATTATTTTTAATTCTTTTACAGACAAGGATGGTTATGACATAAAGAAGCAAGAAGAAGTACTTCAAGAATCCCTCATGATGGTCCCAGATTGTCAACGGCGTCTTGTCAAAGCATTTGAAGAATTGAAGAACATATTAGAAACAGAGCAAGATTTAAAAGAAGTTGAAGATTACATAGAAGCAGAGAAAGTATTACAAGAAGCAGAAGCTCAACTTCCTAAACCCGGAGAAATTATGGAGATGTGTTAGGAAAGCAATTCTGTTAAGATATCACCAAAAGTTACGAAAGAACTATATTTTCATCTAACATATAAACTTTGTAAACACATTAATCATTTAACATTATAAAGAAAGTGATAAGTTTAAGGCATTTCATATTGCATGAGGTTAAGTGTTACTACTGAATTATCATGTTTCAAGATCAGAGTTTCTTGGAAAGTTCTATACAAATCGATAAAAACCTACATTACAATATGCATCACTCAATGAATCAATCAATGTATAATGCAAATTATAATATAAATGTACAGCAAAATTATGTTTATCCAATTGGTAGTATTACTGATAATGGTAGCAAGAATACTATACCAACAATTACAGTAGAAACACGACAAATTGATGAAAAAAGTATTGAAGCATTTCTTTTAGAAATTGATCAATCTAATATTGTAACTAACCAGAGAAACGTATGTAGAAAATCTAAAATTGCAGCTGCTAAAGACGCCATCACATCAGCACATAAATTAAATGAGAAATTGAAAACAATTTGTGCAGAGCTGAAAAATAATCAAAATTTTACAGATGAAGAATGGCAACAGAAAATGTGCATTTGCAATACAGCAAAAAATGAAATTGTTAAATTATTAGAGCCTATTAAAGATCCAAAGTTTTTAAATCAATTGAAGAAAGATTTAGAAAGACGAACTAAAAAGAGATTAAGAGAAAAGATTAAACGAGAGAAATGGAAAAATGAAAAATTAATGAAAATGGAAAGGAGAGCAAGAATGCATGCTCAGATCGATTCATGGATTAGAAAGGAACAAGCTGTAATAGAAAAAGAAAAGCAAGAAGAAAATTTACGTAAAGATGCAGATATGATTTTATTTGATGTTAGAGGAAAGCGAAGCGATGCTAGGAAATATCTTGTATTGTTGCAAGAATTACGAAATCTACATAATATTAAGGCCAATATTGCCATAGCAAGAGGTGAACATTTATCCTCAGCAGCCAACGAAGCATTTAATAATATCATAGGTACTATTATAATCTCATTTCTCATAAATATTTTGAAAATTGTATTAATAGAAATATTTCTTCTGTGTAGTAAAATTAACAGAACAATGGTCTACTCTGGATCGTGAGTATTCTATAGAGGAACAAGGTTTGAAACTAATGTTAAAAACTGATAATGAAAAAAGAATTGAAAAACAAAAGAAAAGTCTTTTTGATGATTGGGAAAATGTATTGTTTGGAAAAAAGATATCAATGTCCGATCAATATAATGTAGACTTAACGAGTTTTATTACTATACGGTAAGCTATACTTTTATAACTGGATAATATTCAATTGTAGATTAATGATAATAAAATTATTAATTTATTTTTAGGACTGCTTGGGATAAGTATATAAGTTCAGATAGTGATGCATCAGCAATTCCAATTGGATGGATAATGCCTGATAAACCATCTTCTGCTATGTGGCAAAAATGTCTCAGAAAAGAGATTCCATGAAATAAACTAATATGATTATAAATTCTAGTTCATAGAAACTAAGTTTACTATAAAGGCTAGTAATTTATACTTTATTAATATAAACAACATGTAATGTAATTTTAGAAATGTGGATAATTTCTCTGGTTTACTATACTTTAAACATTTATATTAACCCTTATTTCTTTTGTAATTCAAATAATTTTTTAGTAAATGAAAGCATCTGATGTATGTTTAATTTTATTACAATATATATGAAAAGTATGTACAGATTTTTCTATGATACATGATGAGACAATATAGATACTACATTTATGCTATACTTAAGATTAGATTCTTTTGAGCATTACTCGAAGGTTCTAAAACTTGAACGTCTTTCACTGGTGTGGGTGGTACAATTTCTGCAGCAGATAGTATCATATGCAATTTTCCTTGCAATTCTGATAATGTTAATATTAAGTTTTCTTCTTCTTCCAGTTTCGATGCTAATATACTAAACATTTTTCGTGGTTCAGCAGCAAGTTCGTCCAAATGATCCTCGTAGACGTCTATTAAGTAATAATGTGAACATCGTTAAAATATTTTCAAAAAATAATATATAAAAAAGATAAAATTTACAACATACCCATTAGAACATTAATGACATGCAATAATACTCTTCCAAATCGAACACTTCCTGCATGCTTGTTCAAAAATTTGAGAATATTTACAAGAGACTTTCCATCTCTACCAGCAAGAGCTTGTTTTAAACCCTGTCTTCTGATAAGTTCCTGCATAAGCGCTACTGTAACGTGTGGTGTTTTGTTCACAACATAACTCACCATTACACAGTCCAAAGCTTTGGAATATTGGAACTTTCTTAAATAAGTATCATGTTTAGACATAATTTCTTTCATTTCTTCGTGTACTACCATATCTATATGTGGTGTGTGCAAATTTTTGCCAGAATGTCTGTACGATACTTTTTTACGCTGTGGTTTTTCATTTTTTGTATCCTCTTCCCTTCTTCTCACTGAAATTAAGCCATCAACCATACCAGCTACTATAGTTTCATCATTTGACTGAAATTACAAAATCATATTTAATGATTCAGGACTTACTTACAGGAATTACTAAAAATATCATAAAACATGAATGTCTTCTTACACTAATTCCTATGCTAAGAACTGAATTTGGATAGTCCAAGGAATGGACAGTTTTATATGTTCCAGAGTCATAAATTTTGACATGTCTGTCTAACGACCCAGACAAAATTCTATGACCATTTGAAGCTATTTTTAGACAGGTCACAGTTTTATGATGCTGGGTGATTTTTGCAAGTAATCTGCCACCAGCAAGTGCATCCCATACTCTAATTTCGGTTCCACCTTTAAAAACATTGCATTATACAAAGTTTATCACATAAAGCAATAGAAGCTGTTTTTTTTTTATAATAAAACTATCTTTTATTATAATATTTTAACTGTTCAAAACGAAAAAGAAATATTTCAAATAAATAACCTTTCCTATTTTTGTGTATATATGAACTACATCATTAAAGAATGGCTAAAATATAGTGGAAAAAATGTACCTGCAGATAAAAATATTCCACCAGATGGTAAAAATAATAAACTTTCAACAGGAGCTTCATGATTTACATTAAGAATTTTTGTGTTTGTTCTTGTATCATACATGTATATGTGTTTATCATAACCACCAGATAAGATTATGTCCTTAGAAATTGGACTAACTGCACCAGCTCTGATATAATCTGAATGTTCATTAAAAGATATAATTTGTTTTTCACTAGGTATATCCCAAAATATGACAGTCTTGTCATCAGAAAAAGATGCAATGTGATGATTGTCACTGGTGAAAAATGTCCTATGTACAGCAGCTTTATGTCCAGAGAAAAGTCTTAGGAGACTTTTTGTGCTAACATCAAAAAGTCTGACAACTGCTTCTTCACCCCCAGCGCAAAGCAATTTTCCATCATTGCGAAAAGAACCACCATAAGCAGCTTCTTTAAATCTACTAAGATTCTTTGTGACAAGTTTTGTAATTGGATTGTACACTTGTACTCTTACAGAACATGTGACAGCAAAGTAATGTGGTTCTACAGGTGAAAAGTCTATATAATCAATTGGTCCAAATTCTTTCACCAATACGGGAGCCTGTTCAATAAATCATTTTTATGAACAATTAATCAGTATAATAGTCATGTAAGTAATGCTGTTTATAAGGTTAAGTCATACGCACGTGGGCACCATAAATTAATCAATATATTACTATCACAGAAATCTGTATTATTTTTGCTGTTATATCATACTCACAGTATATTTTTTCCAATATATATTATCCGAGGTTAATTCAGTTCCCGATCTTGCGAATACTTTAGTATTTATCTTCTTGAAGGACGCCATTTTTTGAAAAATGTCAGCTGTAACTGTAATGAAGTTTAGTAGAGGGGGTAAACTTCTCTTGTTGACAATTGATGGAAGTTACTCCCTTTAATTTTTGTAATTACTCGATAATCATTTTATTCCTAGCAATCGTTAAATAAAGAAACTTGCAAACAATAATTGTCAAGGAGGCGAGACAACATGTTTACGATGTCTCAGTATACTTTATTATATTTTATATGGTTTTGCTGCTCGTTTCAATATGGCGATGGTTAGTTGCTTAGTGCCTCGAACGTCTCTTTGCTTATCATGAATTTGGTGGCTTTCCTTTCCATTTCTTTATATAATTCAGAAACAAAGCCTTGATATTCATATGATTATCCGCAAGTGAATACGAGTTACGTAATTATGAGGCTTTGCATTTGATAAACAAAGGGTTTCATCTCAAAGTCGTTCCGTTCAGACAGCCCGATAGATTTGGCAATTGCCGTCCTTCTAGCAAGGTTTGTTATACTTTATAAGTAATCGTAAAAATGTAAAAGTTCGTATGCATTATTCGGGAAATATTGAAAACGAGAATAATGTAATTAGATCGAGAAAAAAAATTTGTAAAAAATGTACAGTTCATTTTGTTTCAGTCAGAGAGGAATTGCTGCCAAGATATTTTCTTGTCAGTTGACTGCATACCAGCCACGTTTATAAATATTTCGCTAGGCGAGATTGAAATTTCCTTTGATGGTATTGTTTGGATATTTTAATTTTTTAATATCATTCAAAGGCTTATTGATCATTATAATGATCGTATTGCTGTATGCATATAAATAACATTTTAAAATTAACGAATTCCTTTTGGTAATAAAGCAATTAAGGATTTGTTTTAAGTATAATGACAGGAGGACATTTATGTTCCATCTAGATAGAACAATTTAATTGAACATAATAATTAAGGATATTTAATATATATTCCTGAGACTGTATTGTTAAGTATAGTCTTATTTATTACATAGACAAGAATAATTTTATTAAATTACTGACAGAATTTTATATGCAACAACAATTACACCTTAAGGCATCTTAGCTCATAAAGTATAAAATTTGGAGACAATGGCTGAAACACAGAGAATGACTGTATATGGCAGACATCCTCCCTGTGCTAGTGGGACTCGTTTAGAGGAACGTCGTGCTAGAAGGTAAATTAATAAAAATATATGACATTAGTCATTCATGAGAAGTTAAAGAACTGGTATTCTTGTTATAAATTAACATTAGAAGAACCCGATATTTTTGTTATAGATTGGCCTTAAGATTGGAAAGGAATCGTAAACCAGACAAGCCTGAAGATTTTGTTTGTTATGAATCAAGTGATGATGAAACAGAGACTGTAAGCGAAGGAAAACAATTTTTAAGAACATCTTTCAATTTTGTGGATTATGTACGTGCAAGGGAGACGAATACGAGAGAAGTGCGAAAAATTAATCAAGAATATGGATTTCGACATATATTGACTCATGACTTATTTAAAGAATATTCGGTTAGCTTAAATAATATGAATAAAGTCTTTTGCTCTCAATGGTTAAGCGATAGGCAAGTAGTGTTTGGTACAAAATGCAACAAATTGATGGTTTATGACGTAGCAACACAGAAATTAGACCAAATACCATCTCTACATGGAAGACAAATTAATTCTGGAGGTGGTGCTGTTCCTGAACAGCAATGTGGTATACATTCTGTTCAAATTAATCCCTCAAGGTATACAAATGAAAAAATACATACTGCTTAGAATAAAGTTTTTTTTTCTGTTCTCATTTATAACGTTTTACATGTGTTACAGAACTCTCTTATCAACTGGAGCAAGAAATAGTAATGAAATAGCAATATACAGGCTACCAACGTTAGATCCAGTTTGTGTGGGAGAAGGAGGCCACAGAGATTGGGTTTTTGATATGTGTTGGTTAGATGATGAATTTTTAGTCTCTGGATCTAGAGATACTAAAATGGCTTTATGGCGTATAGACAATGATCTTGCTGAAGCTCCTGACAAAGCTGATGTCCCTACACACAGGTTATATACTGCAAAATATAAAAACAATAAAACTTTGATTTGTAATTTGTAAATTTATATTCATATGTTTCTTTTTTTTTTCTGATTAGGTTGATTCAACCTGTGTGCGTCAAGGAATGTAGATCGGCGCAAAAAGTACGAGCACTTGCTTTTAATCGAACATATAAAGAAATTGCTGCGCTTACTTTGAATAGTTTTATACACATCTGGTCTGCAGAGACATTCAGACAAAAAATATCTAGGAAACTACCAGCTTGCCAGGAAAATGTTTGTCTTGCTGTGCAAGATGATGGTGTTTACGCAGTGGGATGTCGCTCTTATACTTTACTTTTAGATGCAAGAACTCTACAGCCAATAAAGAAAATACCTTCACGGTACGTGCACGGTATCTTACGCGAATAATTCAATGTATAAATTTTACAAAATGTATTAAGTTTCAATATTTTTTTACAGGTATAGTGGCTGTGGAATTCGATCAGCTAGTTTTCAAGGTTCTGTTTTAACAATTGGCACAGGCTTAGGAATGCTGATGTTTTACGATGTTAGAGCTCAAAAATATCTTGAGTCTTCGATTAATTCTAATAGAACCGTTGTACTGAAAGCTTCAAAGGGATACGTGGTATGTTTTAAATTTTGTTCAATTTAAATTTAACTTTGTAATTTATAGGATAACATGATACTTATTTGCGGGTTAACATTAGTTTCCAGATGAAGAATATATTGACGGATTCCAAAACGTGAAATATACGCCAGCTATATATACTCATTGCTATGATGGATCAGGAACGCGGCTATTTACAGCAGGTGGACCTCTTCCCGTAAATCTTTATGGTAACTACGCAGGATTATGGCAATAAAGTTAATTGTAATCAAGTAAAGAATAGCATCGATTTTTACGTAAGTAATTATAAGTTGTACATTTACATAAATATTATTGAGATTTTATCTGGAGAGGTACATATACACCTATTTTCAAAATTTTAGAATGTTTTCTTTTTCTCTTGTGTGTTCATACTTTTAACATAATAAAATTTTATATTTTATTATATACAGAATTAACTGACCACTTAACTTGGTATTTAATCTATGATTGTACAGACCATAACCATCTACTTAAATCTGCATAAGACTATTGATATTTTTCAATAGCAATCGAATAAATACTGTGATGAAGGAATCAAATTTAATATAATTCTGCAATTATATTAGATAAAGAAATATACAGTATATTACTGAATAGTTTTGGAATACACGGTACTTTTCAAAACATTCGGAAAAACATTGCTATGATATCAAAAGTTGAATGCAGAGCATCATTCTTGGCTTGCAGTAATCTGGAAGGTATGATTCCAAGCTAAGCGAGTAAAATTGTTTTATTTTGGTTGGCCAGTAAACATTTTCAAATCTAATTTATAAGCAGTTCAAATGTTCTTATATTTGACAAGTACACAAGAGAGTAAAAAAGAATAGTAGAAAAATTATTTTTTAAGGTGTATGTACCTCGATTATCTCAAAGAATAAGCAAAAAAGTTACAATAATTGAATCACGCATTCATCGTTTCAATCGCATGTACAACCCCAAAGGTAATATTCATTTTATAGTTTCATTTCACTAATTATAAGGAATCATTAGCATATTTATACATACTATTAGTATAATAGAAAACAAAATTGTAATTCTGTATTTAAAACGAGTACTTGGTAAACAATTTTATGATTTTACATCACCAGTTTATTATAAACATGATAATTTTATTCATTATGTGACATAAAATTGTGAGCTAGTACTAGCTATTATATACTGAAATTTAACTATTGAATGAGGATCTCTCTTAGAATATAATAAAAATAACTCTAAAAAAAGTTATTTTATAAATTATGGTTGCTAATTTGAATCTTTATATTATCTGCATACAGTGTGATTTTTAAAGTGATTTTTATATTCTGCATTGTATATCTACATCTATCTTATCAGGGATAACAATTTCTAGAAGTAATCAACGAATACTATTGCAATGAACATTAAGTTTTATTAAATACAATTTATAAAGTTAAAATTTTAATACTGGCCTGAAAAAAAATCAATATACAATGAGTATTTCATGTGTAAACTTATTTTAGGCGAAGAAATCTTTTACCATCTATTTCTGTATTATATAGTAAAATATCAAAGTACATGAAACTTTGGTCAATGTATGAACTATGAAGTAATGTATTTCAAATATGCACGGCAACTATTAATATTTTGTTAAATTAAACATTGAAGACATGTACAGTCTATTATTTTTCAAATATTAATTTTCCTAAGAAGCATGCTTTTGTTGATATTATCATACGCTAATTAAATATACTTATTGTAAGAATCGGCACTTGAAACGTATAAAGTTACAATGCAGATATTTTAAATTATAGCTGCTCAAGTTTGATCGGAATCATTACCCATACATTATAGAACTTGTACAATGTTAAAGTATTATAAATGTAAGCCGTGTGCATTTATGATAAGGAATAATGATATATGCGACCTGTGATTGTATAAATGTGTTTGCTGTATGCAATTGAGAAAATTTGTTTTAATAAATGTATCTTCATTAAGTGAGGTATTAACCGGTGACATTAATAGCGTGCGATTATTTTCAAGTTTAATTGCTCAAGTTCGTATTGGAATAAAAGAATTAATTATGCTTGCGTTTTGGGTGTATTTGAGCGATAAAGTCTTATACACTAAATTTGTTGTATACAATAAATTTGTTGATGCAGTAATGGTGCAAGTACATTTTCAATACTTAGCATAAAACATTTTAATGGACAGAAGAATTGTTGGCATGAAAAAAATATGTAACTGGATTATCAAAATTCCAATGAATATATGATAACAAAATATATTCTGTATGTTTATATATCAACAGATTATAAATTGTTAGCATATACTCATAAAGTCACTAGATTACATAATAGGTAAAAATGTGTGTTGTATCTACAAAATCATGAATAGACTATAAATATGTTTGTGATCGTGCATAATGACCGAATACATTGAACGCATTTTAACTTTGACTATCGCATGTACTTTTATTATGAACGCTACAAAAAAATATTACAAAGTATCAGTAATTTTGTTTTATAATAATTTTACGCATTTTTGGTATTTTATGGAAATACATAAACTTTAACAATAATCATTAAATTTAATTCATTTGAAGTTCTTCGTTTTCATACAAAACACCTTAACAATATTGAGTAGCTGTCTTCGGCATACGTTTAATACAATATCCATACTAAAACATTCTAATTTTTATGCTAACATCATTAAAACAAGAAAATCTATGCATCGTATATTTCAACTCAATTAATACAATATGAAAAGTATAAATAAATAATTTTTATACTTAAATATATGTATAAGTTATATAACAATTTTGTACAATTATAATCGTTGCATCACTGTGCCAGGAAATGTTCTTTTATATTATATTTATGTTTAACATAAGAATATTAGAAAATTCATGACAAATTATTGTAGGATGAGTTCGAAATATTTGTCCTTATATTATGCGTATATTTTATTTTCTTTGTACTATTGAAGTATAGTTAAGTTTGTTACACATTAGTCCCTGTGTTTGTGTTCTCATTGTATCTATGACAAAGTGTTATTTAAAAAAAGTATTTATCATCCATGTTAAAGATAGAGGGAAATTATATAGACTGTTTTTTTGAGTACTTTTAGATTTCAAAATTTACATTGTGTTTGGATTGTTAGAAACGGCTCGTTTTTCATTGTGTTCTGTTAAAATGTTGTAACAGTTGAATTTAACCAAATATATGCAACATTTTACTAAATTAATTATAACGTGAAAGTAAATAATTTCTGTATTTTTATTTGATATACCGAATATTAAATATCTCTTATACACAGTGCTGCTTGGACAGTGAATACAGCTGTGCTGATAATATTGTAATTGTGCGCGTGTGCGTGTGCGTGTGTGTCCGTGCGACTGTGCTACATAATCTGTGTACATAAATATACCAAATCATTGATTGAAACTGCATTTATTAATCATTTTAACTAAAGAAATAGAAGAAAGTAGCAAGGAGTAATACTGAAAGAAAAGGGATTGTTTGTCTCCTTACAAATAATTTATTAATAGTATATTGATACAACATTTTTTTTCTCATTGAGAGTCATCACACATAACGTGTAAAGTGTGTATAATGCATAGAAAACACGCATAAATCGCGATATACTTGTAGTACATGTGATGTAAATGTTTTCAATCCAAGTATTGAGGCTTAGCCATGACTACATTAGATATGTCGTGTTTATAATGTAAGTGTGTCGAAAATGTATCGAAGCGCGATATAGGTATAAACGAAGGACCCATCTTGCCCTAAAATGCACTCGTCGATATGTCAGGATATAGCTCTTGACGAGTGGAAGATTAAACTTTCAAAAAGGATTTGTTCGTAGCACGTATCTCAATTGACGTGATCTCTACGGTGATAAATTGCTTCTTTCACGCGTTAATTCTGTCGGGATGAACGAATCATTTCTACCGCCGTCGCTATAAAGCCCATTGTCGGGCGTAAATAAGCTCATTTTTCTTTTTGGTATAGATTGACAGTTGGTGCCCTAACACACGAGTACCGTAAATAAATATACATCAATTATACAATATACATTCTGAAAATAAATAGAGTATTTCACAATTATTGCATACATCAGTGAGCACTACCCTCGTTATGTTTTCTTTTACAGACAATCATAAGTAACTGCACCATGATTTCTTTCTTCAAACTGTGATCGGGGAAAGAATCCCTTTGCCCCCCTCTTAATTTTAAAAAAACGTATCAGCAAGTGTATCAGTTTCGTCGATGCTTTTCACAGCGATCACGAAAACGATGTTGTATTAACAAAAGAAAGAAAAAATCAAAGATGCCCAGCATCTAAGGCCTTATTGATATCACTGACTAGCATTCCTAGGATAGGTCTGAGTTCAGAGTCTTGTCTGAAAACGGAGTCCAAAAAGTCGGAATGCGTTAAAAAGTCGAACACCTGATCACACCGGTCCTGCGACTTGTCCGTAAGATGTGGCTTTATGAGCGTTTGTATCGCTGTTCTGCAACGCTCCAGCGACTTGATTAAGTATGCCTTATCGAAACTGAACTCCAATTCGTAAAAGGAAACCACGGACATCGCCACGGCTCTCAGAGCATTCCTTATTTCGACTAGCTTCGCGTCGTCGGTAACGTTTAATTGCTGGTTACGTTGTAGTAGTCCTACCTGTAAAAAAGAAAACACATTCAACGTACATATATGGGAAAACTGGTAGCGATGTTTACTTGAGTTTATTGAGCGTTGAACGATTGAGTCTAATATCGGACCATCTTCGGTAACAATTTATGAAATACCAAGTAATCTTTATCATTTTTAAGGAAACAGAATATAATTTAATATTATATAAAATATATAAGAGAAACTACTTCATGATAGTAATAGAGAGATGTTTAAATTTTCATGAATATACACAACTTTTGTACCATGTAGGGAGTATATGGTCATAATTTTTAAAAAATGTAGTATGTATTTGAACAAGAACTAATTAGCTATAAAATGTACATATAATGTGGCGACGATAGTTTTTTTTTTACAGGTGGAGGTACTTTGAAGATTTGAAGGTCATCCAATACCAGGATCGATATGTTTAACGTTTAACGAAGGTAAATTGTTGTTACACTGTTGTTTTATTTATTTGGTATATGGGAAGATGGGAATTATGATAACTGTGTCTATCGGAAGGGGAAAATCGGTTGATCGGATCGAAGGTTTTCAGCCCACTGTTGTCCAAGAGCGAAGCCCCTTGCGCGGTTCTGATTCCCTCTACGCTCTGAATTGAGTTTGTGTAGAATGCTCACACATAGCATGGCATCGAGCAACATTCCTGTATCATGCTGACAGAGATAGATAGTGCGAGGGAAGCTTCCTAAGCCTCTAAAGCTCGTGTTAGATTTAGATAGCACTGGTCTAGCCTCAAGGCAGAGATCGAATAATAGGTAACGAAGGAAAGTAACGTATAGCGATTTATTCGCGGTATTTATTCAATTGAACAAATCAATTTTTGTTTGTTCATTATGAAACATTTTCATTATACAATTCGAGCTTCCATTTTTATTCAATGAATCACGAATAAAAAATTGTTTATTCTCTATTCGTTATTTCAAATTTTTCTTTAGATTTTTAAGATAGATCTTTATTGATTAAATTTTGTATCCATTGAATATAAAAAATAATTTAATGAAAACCTTCGACTAAATTACACGCTCGCAAAACTAATCTTGCGCTAATAAGTATATTATATTTACTAATATATGCATTACAAGTAATGTGATATATAAAAAAAAAAATATCTAAAAGAAAAATATATTTTTCCAGTTGATAAACTCCAATGACAAATCTATCAATATAGACAGAGACGTGTAAGTTATTCCCATTAAATATTTCATTACGTTCCTTGGTTTATAAAACGTTGATTTAAATGATAATTTTGAGTGTCTATGAACTCTCCTAAGATCTGAAGATTCCCACACTTTATCTCTCATTCATGTATACTATACGAATGCTATGATAGTAATGTCGCGTTGCACGTTCACACATCATGCAGTACGGCACGTGGAGGTAGTGAAAGTAAGGGGCTTCACTTGTGGACTGCATTGTTTTAACCAATTGAGTTATCCTGACCACCAATTTCTTCTTCTTAAGCCTGCAGTCAGATTAAAATCAATTGGCCACTCAAAGTTACCGAGAACTTATCTTCATACTGTACATCGTTTGACTATCCTACGCTCTATCTGTTGTCTCTGAACACATACATTGCTATTATACTCCTACGTCTACAGCGTAGCATGCAAACGTTCAGTCGTGCAATCTTTTCCCCATTGTTAATTCAATATTTGTATTTTATTGAAAAAGGTAACACTGCTCTTTCGACGGCCGTACAATCAACAATTTGTACAATTTTTGAAAATATTTGAAAGTACGTTTAAATATTATTAAAGACTATAGTATATCCCGGTTCCAGTAGAATTCGATATATTAGGTTGTCCTAAGAGTTCCTTTCGCGAGTTGCATTCAATTATTTTCTGTGGCAGTGTTTATATAAATAGACAACCTAATTTCTTAGACATTAATGCTGTAACAGTACTGGAGCGAAATGAATTGTACACAATTTTGTAATGTAACATAAAACATAAAATATTTAAAGAAACTTTTCGGACAACCTAATATTACTCAAAAAGTAATGCACATGTATATTTTGTACTATCGTTATTACTCATTTTTAGATTTATATATATATTTTATCTATCATCTACTTTTTAATATATGTATTATACGGGGTGAATCGCGAATAGTGATCAATGGAGATTACTTTGTTATTAACAGTCCGATCGAAAATGTCTTTATCAGCTTTGACATGGTAGATACCTTAATGGACAACTTAACGATGTTTTTCAACACTTTTTCAGGCTGCTTTTTGTCCAAATTGGAATTGGCTTTAGCAGCTCTCTCCATGAGCTTGTAAAGATTGTCTAAAAGCGAAGTGGTGGCATCGTCTATCAGAAGCGATCTTCCAGCTCCTGTGGATACTACTCTGCCGAGGAGTTTCTTCTGCGCCCGCAGGCCTAAATCGCGGGCACGACTTCCGGTGCCTCCGGCGGGATAAGATCCACCGTTCAATGTAGTCGCCGACTGCATCACTGAAAAAAAGTTGGGCACGCTGTACGCATCTGCTTGGTGAGATATCGGTCGAATAATAGTCCTTTTGTTAGGTGCAAAGGCACCAGTCAGCAGTAGAATACATAAGGGGACGAAAAGGAAAGTAAGATCTACATCTTTCTAATGTTAGAAAGGAACTCTACAGTACTGTCTCTAGAGATTTTTATAATTTTTGAAGAAATGAATCTGTAGGCCGAATAGTAATATTCGGTAAAATATTTCATACCGGTTGACATTTTTTTTTATTGATAATTAAAGTTTTATGTATGGTTTCTGTTATTCGTGTAACAGAATAATAAGTCTACAGATATCAAATTTTAAATAAAATTAGGAGAAAATTAAAAAATCATTTACATAAAACACGGTTTTTCTTAAACATAATAGAAAGGTTTCCTGGATGCTTCTGAATAGTAGTTAAATATAAAGAGTCAGTAAAGAAGCTCTTAATGCTCATAACACTTGTAGAATTGCTGACTAACACTCACCTTTGATGATTAATATCGATACTATCTTATCATCATGAAAATTTGTAATGGTTGTATGCGTGTGTGGGATCGTCACTTACCATCAAACATTGGTAGATCGCTGTTTCCTCTAGGCGATAACGGGATTGTGAATGAAATAAAGAAGTACTGTTCTGTGAGCACGGTTGAAACTCAGGCAAAAGTAACTAAAAATAACCAAGGATAGAAAATGATGAATCGGTGTTTGCGTAAATTATAAAACGTTATATAGAAATTAAACATTGAATTAAATATTGGACAACGTGACACGATATCAGGCGGTTGTGCTGTCCATTAAAATGAATTAGAACGTTATACGGATAACACTCGTATACCTTGATTGCAGTCGGTTACGGCTACAAGATGATACAGCAGCCAGCTCTGCAATTCCATCACTGCCGTGCCCCACGCCACCTGAAAAAAAAAATACATTGCCCTCTAATGCTTTTTAAGCGAAGGTGTAAATTCAGTTTTCAATTTCAATTTCATTTCACACGAAATCGAAAAGATATTTTCTTTCAAGTACAAGTTTTCATTTTTAGTTTCCACTATCACGAAACACACTATTATGAGTGGAGTTTTACAAAGCTATACGGCCATAGTAAAAATCGCATTTCTTCAGAAGCAATGTATTTGGAATAATATAAATATATATTTATAATTATTCCCGTACAGACTGGATTTCAATGGAAGTTCGGACACTTTTGGGACAAACTGTGTATATCTCTAAACATAAAAAAAAAAAAAAAAAGAATGTTGGATGCGCTTTTTGTCGCACACTGTACATTCTCCCTCGCTTGTGTAATTTGTGTCAGTGGCTGAGGTCAAACTCGATCCGCTGGAATTGGGACGTAATGTGCGTTGTGGTTTGTTGTCGCAAAGTATAATCGTATATACATAAAGAGAAGAGGCACAGGCGTATGGCAGTTGGATCGATTCGTAAGGAGCGTCAAGGCGAGCTGGAGACTCTCATTCTCGTTTGCCCAAGTAATAGGGGTAAATGGAAACACAACGGGGCATTGCCTATGCACTTTCGTGATACAGTCAACGTAGATACGTATCTCGTGACCGATCTTGAACATCGATTTTATCGATCGCGTTAGCGCATTTCAAAATTTCCTGCTCTTTGGCTCGTACGTAAATTCTTCGAGTACTTTGAGCATCCGAGCGATTTCGGTGCCGCGCGATCCGCGTATGCGAAAGTACTCGAACGTGCTCGAGCTATCGGAAACGGTCAATATATCTCGAATCGTTTCAACGATCTGAAATTTAAGACTACTCGAAACTTTCGAATGGTCCACGTGCAAAAAAGAGAAACTCAAAAATTGGTGATACGTAAACAGAGAAATATTATAGAAAGCAATATTTACTCTTATCCTCTTTATGAAGATTTTTTTTAAAAAAGATGTACCTATTAAAATTGGCTAAATGAAAATTCATTCAAGTGAATATTAATCGCTAATTCGGTTCAGGTATACGTTTAACGTTCACTTGAATTAATTTTCGTTCATCCAATTTGAATCTCTCCATCGTTTTAAAAGTTCCTCCATAAAGAGAATAAATGGATTATATTCTCGTTCATTTTTAAATTTTTTAAATAGCAGATAACCATTGAAAGATCGCATTTGTTTGAAACAATTGAAAAGAAAATGATCAAACATATTTTTTTTTTTTCATTGAAATAATTTTCGTTTGCTGCTCTTATGTCTTCATTGTTACATTGTTCATTGTAAACAGAGAAATATTATAGAAAGCAATATTTAAAATTTGCACACTTTTGTTTGAACTTGATGGTGAAATATAAGTATGATTAAAATTTGTATTAGTTATTGTAATTGTAAAGACCATGTAAAAGTGACCAACTAAATACAGTTTTAGTCAAAAAACAAAAAAAATATTTTATACAAAAAATTTTATACAAAAAAAAGGTTATTTGATGTTTTATATTAATGTTGAAGCTGAATCGGTTGCCAAAACCATACGTTCATCTTTATTTGTTCACTTTGAACTCTTATTTCATTGATGTAACATTCAAAATAAGCTTACATTAAAATAGAAACGTCAATAGTATCGTTAAAATATTTTCTACTCTACATCAATTATACAAGGTGAAGCGATAACTTTCTTCACCTCAATTATCTTCGTCATTTTTGGAGATATGGGAGGACATTATTCGTAGAAGTCGTGGAGTATCGAGGATAACATCATAACCATAACATGCCAATCATAATTTTTTGTGAATGAAGATTTCAACGTTGCCTCTATTATTATTTTTTTTTTTTTTTAAATGCAATGTTGTGTGTTTTTTTGACTTTAGTGGAATACTTCTTAGATGTCTAGACAGTTTTAACGACCTATAAAACAAGAACATTCGACGAGAAATAAAGGAATAAAGCAACGATTCCCACGTAATAAAAGGTGCTTCAAGTTATAACCGTTTCCATCGTCACAGGACTGCAATCGTACATTTCTTAAGTTTTTATCATTTCCGGACCGATTCCATGGAATGACGCAGTGATTCATTCCTGACAGAATCCGGCACATATGAAGCAAATAATCATTTCATTCCGTTTCCCTTATTTTTCGTCAGATTGCCTCCTACTAGAGCTCGTTGAAATCGTTTAACCATACCGTACTTTACTAAAGACAAAAAATGTATGCAGTGCTATTACTATTGTATATTTCTTACCATTTTTTTTTTTTACAATTGTTTTGTACGAGGGGAAATAAAAAATTATGTACACTTTTGACATAACTCTTCTTACATTGTGCACGCGCTGACTTCCGTCCTCGCTTATTTTATCGTTATGCAAAAAAAAAGGTTATTCGATGTTTTATATTAATGTTGAAGCTGAATAAGTAATTCGAGATTGTATTCTATGTATGTTGAGTTTCATTTTTCTTGAATTTGAGGGGGTGGGGGAGGGGACATTAGTTGGCCAAGCATTAAGTTGTAGGAGTTTAAAGGCAGTGTAATAATGATGACTTCGTTTTTGTCAAGATAATTACCATTTAATGGAAAAACAATGGTTTGGTACATTCGCTACATTCGCGACTTTTTCCGAAATTATCGATTGATAAAACACAACGGTTACACGACAGCTGTGTTGTACGGAGGTCAGTGAACCACATTAATCGATGAGGCTGGGAAGCTGAAATTCTATTTTACAAATATGTATTTCAACATAAGTGTTTCGCGGGATATTTTTTTTTCAGAGCATTTATATCAGGTTCTTTTAATTGTGCGAACTATGGACATTTTTCTAATTCATTTCACACAGAAATCTCCCAAACAATTTTTAAAAACATTTTTCACATCCTTCAAAAACAATATTAACTGATAAATTTGTAAAATTTTCCATCATAATTCGCTTCAATTGGTGTTTACGTCTAGACGTTGAATAATTTCTAACGTCACAAATACTTCAGAGAGTTTTGATCCTAAAAATAGTCGTAATTTCTTTGACACCATGTATTCTTGCTAATTTTACGACACTCTCGACGCTTTCCAACTTTTCAACTTTTTAATTATCTCGTGTTTATATTTATACACACCCGTCTCCGCTTTAATGCTATAATTACGCGCAAACATCTACGCTGCAAATTGTGTATTGCATTATTTCGATTAAAATTAAGTTCGACTATCATTAATGAATGCTTCAATAGATACAAAATTACTCTGCATTTGAAATAAGCATACATATATAGTGTGTTCGTATATATCTACATATATATGTAAATTTATGATTTTTACATGCTACTAACTTTTTAATAAAAAAAACGAGCGACGTCTAAAACCTCTTGGATGTTACTCGGGAGGGTGCCCTTGACAACATACATATATGTCATGGTCAAGGTCATCGGAGCTGCCTCCCCTAAACGCAAGGTTCACCCTTAAAAAATGTCGAAAATGTCTCTAAATATAAATATTATATTAATATTCTACCAACACCTGTTGTTCAGCAAATCAAGCTATACTTAAGTTAGGTTTTTGTACAATAAACAGAACGATATACATAGTTTCTTATACGTCGCCTATGGAATGTAATATATTAATTATTTTCCAAATTCGCAAAAGCAAAAATAATATTTACCTTTACCACCGAACCGATCGATCAATCTTTATTTGCGTTTACGTGTTTGTTCTGTCCTATCGTGTCAGCGGTATACGAAGTACGTTTCAACTTTGAATGTGTGCCATGACTCACGTAGTTCGTGCGCGGGCTTTACCACTCGATACCGTTGTAATTAGAGGTCACCTACATATAGCTAATTTATAAACATTACACTTACGCAAGCACGGGAGCAGCATTCCCAACGCCCCGAGCCCATTACCTACGAAATTAACTTCCCATTTAAAATGAGTTTTAATTGATGTATCACCGTATCGAGTCGCTTCGGAAAGTTACACACGGGAAAACGATCGATCGATCGCAGAACTTTCGCTCTCTTCCCTTAGCTGATTCCTAACTACAATCGATCGATCAAGCTACACGCGCCAATTAAACGGTCGCCTTGCAGTTCGAGTACCCGTATTAAGCACTTTATTCGCTGCTAAGCCCCGTTGGTTGCATAACGTTGTATTTCTCTTACGCGTTCCACGAATTCTTTCATCAGCACCACGATCAATGCAGCTTTCATTTAGACAACATTTTTCAATAGCGAATTAAAGGCAAACGGTTTTCTCGGAATTCTTTGAATGATCTTACAAATTATAGAATAAAATATGGAATAATTTAGGTCACCCTATAAA